>NW_010512525.1:40729-66367 GCF_000687285.1 Phaethon lepturus | reverse complement strand
CCAAGCGGGTTTGCTCAATTCTGTTTTGAGGTGTTGTCTGATGGGGCTCAGCACAGTGCCTGAGACTGTCCATATTGTAAAGTAGAGCAGAGAAGGAGAGTTTTTTCGGAAGAAATGGTCTTAATCAGTTTAACGCTCAGTGGAAGAGGCTGCGAGGTTGATGACAAACGGTGGTATGTCATTCAGATGCTTAAGGGAAACTGATGCTTTTGGATATGTAACAGCAGTATTCATTACAGTGCCCTCCTTTCTCCTCAGGAATGAAAACTTAAATTTAAAAATTACCCTGTTGTTATACCCCCCAGACTCTTGTCTCAGTCAAGTGGAGAATCACCCCATTAGCACCTTAACTCAATACTTGGCCAACTAGCCAGCCACCGACTCTTCATGCTCCTAGTGACCAAGTCAAATCTCCCTAGTCACTGGATTTGAACAAACTCTGTGCCGCTTCACATAACAACCATCACCTGTTTTGTCCTCCTCCTAACCATTTATATAAAGTGTGAGCCCTGTCTAAAATTTAAGCTATAAAGCAAGAATTTTATACAGCTAGTTTTTCAGTTATCTGTAATTATTTTTGCCTTCTTTCCACAGATTTCCTGTTTTTAGCTTAAAATAACAAAATCTGGTTAAACATGCACTGAAATGCACAGCATCAAGGAGGTATATTAACTAATGAATTAAATTTCATCTATACTACACTAACATCATAGATTACAAAGACAGTATTTCTGCTACAGAAACAATGAATAAAAATAGTATCAGAAAACTAGTTTCTTGGGAAAAGATGGTTTTATTTTTGAAATTGCTGTCTTTGGTTTGTTAGTCTATGTTTGTTGGAAATACTCAGCTCTCTTTCCTTTTAGTTTATACTCATATTATTCTCACCAATATTCACAATGGTGATATGGTTTACCTTCTCGTATGGGAGGGACCTTTTACAACCTTAAAATAAAACCACAAGGTGCCTCTTGCTCTCCTCTCCCAAAACCCCTTTTCATGTTGATTGCATTGTAATTAACAATAAAAATAATGAAAGCAGCTCATGATTCACAGGTTATGCAAAACTCTTAAACAGAGATCTACTTCAAGGTGTTTCATGAAAGGTTATTAAACTGAGAAATCTGCTTACTGTGAAACACTGGAGGAAAACCAGGGAGCATCAGTACAATGGAATTATAACAGCAAGGGAGACATATTTTTGCAGTATGGTTTTCAAACACTATTGGCATTTGAATTCGGGAAGTTCAGATTTAAGGAAGAACAGCTGTAAGAGTCAAACCCAAACCAATTTGCGTTCTTTAATGTTTATTCCTCAAACTAGCAAGTCTTTTCCTTTTTTTTTATTTGAGAAACTGAATCCCAGTGTCTCTTCTATGTCTCCCCAAAACAGTTAATTTGGAAATATCCAAAGGAGAGTTTAATTGCCATTGTAGGTTAATGAGTTTGGGTCTGGGTGACTGATATCGTTTGAAGATATTTAATAGACTGCATACACATCTGGCTAGTTCTTTTTCCTGCAACACAAAGATTTCTGCAGTCAGACGTTTCTCCTGAGTAATCAAAAGAGGAGTTTAGAGCACCTAGCTTCCCTGTCCATGCCAATATGATGATGATTGTTTTTTGGTCCCTGATGCTTAGTTGGCTCTTTTACACCATTCAGTAAATCATATGCTGTATTATACTGTGTAATTTTTGAAAGCCTGAGTGTTGTGTAGTAGTAGTCAAAAGCCTTAAAACGTCTGTTACATTTATGCAGTCACTTTTATCAAGCAAGTTTATAATCTCACCAGAGGATGAAATCAGATCTGCCCAAGGAGACTGATTGTTCATAAAACAATGTTGACTAGCATTATTCCTTTTCCAGTCCTTTACTTCTTCTTTGATTATATCTTGTGTCAGTTTTATTCCTGGTTCTGCAATTGAAAACCCACAATAACAGTGCTCTAATGTTTCACAAATCTGCTCATGGTCAGCTCTCTCGTTGATTCAAACTGTGAGCATTCAGCTTTTCTATCTTCCTTTTTTTTTTCCTCTTTTCTTTTTTCCCTCCAAACAGGGAGAGTTATCCAAGTAATTTAGGAGTCCTGTTAAAAAATGCATGTAGAACCATAAGCGGGACCCTATGTGCTGGCATAGAGAGCTGAGTTATGGCAGCATAACAATTTACCACCCACCCCTTGACAAGCTGTCTGTGCTTGATGTCTGTGCACTGCGACTGTGATGGGGCTATCCTGAGGTTAGACTTACACCGCACAAGTAGGATGAGATCTCAGCTCAAGCATTCAAAGGTAGTTGTAGTGCTTTGGCTGAGGAGTGGCAATTTCTTACGGTGTTGCCATGACATTGTGTAGAAGCCCCAACAAGGAGTCACTTTTAAAATCGGGGCATGGGCTTCTAGGGCCCTTAGGGCCATTAAAATTGTATCCACTGTCTCTTTCAACCATCCAAACACATGCACACATGCACACACATGTGTATACCTTTATTTCCATTGACAATCAGTCAGGTTGTGCAGTGTAAAGCTCTGTTAGCCCCTGGTACTCAACAGGTATGTCTATAGCCCAGCAAAGTACTACACTGACTGCGCAACCAGATGGTATCCAGAGCCTTTCTCCATATGCATCATGTTTATCAGAACTGTGAAAATCACAATGGTACTTTTTTCCCCTTATTTTCCTTCTTTCCCAGCTATTTATGCAAACAACATTTTGAAAAATACACAGAAAACTACTCTTTCAGGGCAAAAGTGGGACTTTTTTTTTTTTAATTTGCTATGGGTTCAGGAATGCTTTTGCACTTAACACCTCCATGAACTTTTTTTGTGACAAAATATCTCATCTGGAAGGTCCATTCAGAGGTGGCTGGCTGGCGTGCCAAATGCAGGCTCCAAACCCTATCTTCCCCAGGTGCTAAATTACCTTTCCTGATAGGCTGAGCTAAATCTGGGGAGGTGTTTGGATTAGGTTTGAACAGTACACTCAGATCCCAGCCATTCCCTCTTCCGGACACCCAATAGCCCTGTGAATATTCCAAACTGATAGTGTCAGTCTTGAAAGGGAGTTGGTCTGAGAAAGCACTTTTCGTTGCATTTTTCCTGAGTAGAGATCAAATTCGGATGTTCTAGGGGAAAAATAAAGAACAGAGATCCATGTGGAAAGTCAGGGTTTTGGATGCGCTCACCCCACAGCTGCCAGCTGTGTGCTCGCCTGCTGGGATAGGATAACGTATCGGTGTTCACTTGAGCGCAGCCTTTGCTCTGGCACTTCATATACAACTTGTTATGGCTTCCCAAGGGGCACATCACGGCCCAAGATGCAGCACACAGGGGTCCAGCAATATCCCAGCAGACCATGCTCTTTGGAGATGATGGACTGGCAGCAGTTGTGGGCAAGGGAAGACAGGGAAAGAAAGAGTTAGCCTGCTTTAGCAACAGTAGGAGGGTTGGAGAATGCTTTAGGTTTTCTCTAATGGATTAGGGGACTAAAGGTGGCTGATTTTGGAGAGGATGTTATTTGTCCCTCCTTGTCTTGCATTGCCCCATTAAGGGGGAATTGTGTTGCACTTGACAAGAAACTCTGCAATGAAAATGAAAATTGCAGGGATCTCAAATTTTAGTCATCTGTGGTCAATGGGTGCATCAACCCATCTGCACATAAACCATGACACAATGTATTGTGAGCATCATGACATGCTCAAGAAAACTGCATCATGGGGATACAGAAACAGACACTGTGGGTGAGAACGAAGGTCCCTTCAGCACCTTCCTAACAGCCAGTTACAGATGTCTAAGGGAGAGTATCAGCACATGTAAAACTGTGTCTCCCATGGGGCTTCTCCCCACTACAAGTGATCCCAGATCAGGCCCTCCCCGAGCCCGCTATGGTATCCTCTTGTGAGCCAGAGCCACTTAACTCTGCTGGGCTGCCTTTAGCCTCCCTTACTCACTCACTAGTAAGGTGTGGTGCAGCGCTGGTTGAGCTCAGCCAGGATGCTTCTAGCTTCCCAAGCTCTGGCAGCGTTACTGGCGCTGGGACCCATCTGCCTGCCCCTTGTACTATCCCCGCTCTCTGCCTCAGCCCATGCAATCCACAATGCTGCCCTTCCCCTCCCTCTGCTTCCCGTTGCTGAGCACAGCGTGGCACGACGACAACCTCAGGCCAAACCTTGTGCCAGTTACCTTGCCCTTGGGCAGCAAGTCATGAAGACATCACCAGAACCCGGCATGTCTTGGGGGGAGAGATGTGATCATTGCCCCTGAAACAACAGCCCATCACCAGCTACCTGGGTATTGGCCCTAATTCTCCTTGCAAAAAGGAACCTGTTTTGCTTGTATTCTTTTTGTTTTGTGCTCTGTTTTTGTTTCACTAGTGTTTCGTGCTCTGATATAGATGTATTTCCCCGGAAAAGCTCCTGTGCATCAGGATTTCTGTTTTCATTTATGACCTTAAGGGAAAACATCTGTTGCTTGTTGCTCCCTTACCATTTGTCTTCAGTTTTCCTTGTAACTGTTGTTTTACTTGTGATATCACTGTTCTTTTTGTATCCTCACTATCTTTCTGCACTGTATCTCCCTGTCTCTGTGATAGGTCACATGCTAGTGCCAGTGTTTTCCAGGACAAAGTCTCATTCTTTATTTTTAGGAGGTGTTTAAGCTAATGTCTTGTCTGTTACTGCTCCGGGATTGTAATGTTCTATTCTCTCGTTCCAGAGTAATTTTTCCCATTTGAAATAGTCCCAGAGAGATAATCTGCCTCAAAATTTTAATCTCATTTTTCTCTACAATGGACAATTGGTGGACTTTTTCCAGCTTGGTTTTTAGTTTTTCTTAGCTGTATTTTTGGTGCCTTGGTGCTGTTCATTGATGGCTGCTGTAGGAAAATATTGAATACAAAACAGAGGCCCAGATTCATCTGATTTATGCTGCTTCTCTAAGTGCCTTGTCACTCCTTTACAAAGCCAGTGGAGAGACAAAGAGGACAACTGAGATCTTAAGCGAGTGAAATTGTCCTCACTTCTCTTTTGACTAAACCACCACCAAATTACATAGTGAGACCGTAGCGCGACTGTGCTCCCAACTGAGGCAATTCAGGAAAAGGGTTAGAGTTAGATGGGTAGGAGTCAAACCACAGAGGGACGATATAACCCTTAACAAGGGTGCCACGGGGGGGCTGATCAGCACAATATCACAACAGAGTATCTCTTCCATGTTTCACTCCAGTAAAGGAAAAGGAGGGAAATGACAGAGAGAGCATAAAATCACCAGTGTCACCAGCTTGAGTCAATCCTGTGTTACCTTTAAATGGCTCTTTTCTGGAAATTAGATGGTGAATTCAATCCAATTCCTTGACACCTCAGCTGCTACTGCTGAGACCTGAACAAGCCATGTACACTGAAATATTGCCTGGGCTTTCAGTGACTGATACAGACACTGGTTTCTTTTCCAAGTATGTTATGAAGGGCTTAATATAATTAAGCTACAATTGCCAAGCACATCTGTCAGTGCATGACAAAATCTGATTCCCTTGGAATAAAAATAAAGTTGTCTGAAGAATAATGTGGGCAGGCATGGTACTTCTCTATTCCAGATAATAAAATATAGGAATTTGGCTTCAGGAAATGTAATGCAACCTTTTTAGGTGCAGAGGCCTTAGCTGAGTATAAACAAGAAGACACATTTTTTGGAATAGACAATATTGATACCATAGATCTTTGCAAGATCAAGAGTAATGAAAACAAGATCTTCCAAGGCAGCTCATCTGCTGGTCTCTGCATATCCCACATTCCCTTCAGCTATTTACTGTTCTCTAAAATTAAAAAGGACACTTGTCCTCTTCTGATTACAACATGCTTATGTAAGGCTGAATCTACAAACTGTGTTATACCTGTCCTGCAAGAGGAGTTGTCAAGTGTGGCACTGCAGTCACCTGTCACTTCTGGATGAGCTGTAGGATAAGTTTTGGATTTTGGCTTTGAAAATGAGTAAAGGCTTCACATGGGATTTCGATTCCACCATGCTGAGCTCTCAGGGGGTCTTTTCCTGTGAGATCAAATGCCTTGCAAGGCTGGTCTTCATGTTATTTCCATCATTAGATGCTGCCTGTGCTCTGCAGGCTCCCTCTAGTTTTGAATTCCACTGAGGATTCAGAGGAAAGGAGTAGATCCAGATCTAGAAATGCTCATGTCAGTCCCTTTCTTCCTACAGTAATAGGGATAAAAGAGTGACAGATACTATTGCTAAGACCCCAGCCAGTCCCTAGTGTTTTCAAAATTCAAGCCTAAGTTGTGAATGAAAATACTTCTCTGGATTTCCTAGATTCTTAGGGAATGAAAAAAACCCCTAGTGTAAATATTTGATGGCCAATCCTTTTCCCTCTTGTAGTTTTGCAAAATTCCACCTGAGTAGTGCAATACAAAAAAGAAAATCCCAATTTTATCAAAACAAACCTATGAAACTCTTTTAAAGGATTTAAAAAATCTTTAAAAGGTAGAGACACCTGTATCTACCCAAAGAACCCTAGTTGAGTTAAAGACATAGAGCATGTGTAGTGGAAACTCAAGCCAAGTAGTGAATGATGAAAAAATCCCTCATTTAATTTCTTGGCTTCTGCAGTCTTATCGGAGTGTTCTGCCGAGCAGAACTGAGCCCTGTGAAAAATGTATATCCTCAAGTTCAAATGTGCAGTGTAAAACAATATCTAAAAGAAGTTAATTCCATTGCTTGTTTCTTAAATAGTTTTCAGTGCGAGAGATGGTTTTATAATCATGTGTCTATGATCAGAGACTTTTGGATAGACACCAAATCAAAACATCAGCAAAGAGAATGGGGTGATGTGGAAAACTGATTTATTCATTCATAGTCAATAAAGTAAGCATGCAGTAGCTGGATTGTAAATAGCACTGTGGAGAAGATTTATAAGTCTTAACATGGGGAGACAGGTTTATCCCAGTTAAAAGCACTTTTTAACTGGGAGAACTCTTCACCATGTTTATAAAATGAGGCCTTGGGTGCAAGATGAAACCTTAGGCCTGTGTGAATTCGAAATGGGCAAAATATGTCATCTGCACCCATGTTTTTCATCCCTACAGTAGAAAGCTAAAATTGATCTGAAAATGTAAAAAAAAAAAAGATAAAAATTCTAAGCAAAATAAAACTAGGCCTCAGCAGGTATATGCACTGTGCTTAAAACTTCCCTTTGCTCCAGATTGCTGTGTTTATAAATCAAAATTATATGTCCAGTGGGGAAAAGGGAAGTAAAACTGTTTCCAAATGAAAAAAGGACAAGTGATTCATTTCTGCTAAAATCATAATTGAAAATACAGAACGTAGAAATGCTCTTGGTTTACTCTTGTTTTTGTTTGTAACATTTGCTTTGTTGCAGATAATATGATCAAGAGACTGAAAGAGAATCCATTTACCTCTATAAATCTTTCAACTATTTAAAAACTAATACACATTGGAGGCTTTCTGCACCCTATAAAGTAAAGCTTCATCTTTACCACAGATAAATGCACTTCCTTCGATTTCCTGATAGAACAGGCCATTCCAGTATTTCATTTATTAAACAAAAAATATCTGTATTGACTGTAGTGTATAAACAGCTCTGAAGAAACCCTAATGAAATCTAATGAGGTATTTCCCTTTGCAGCATGACAAGGTTCAAATATGTGCATATGTGCAGTCAAGAAAATAAAATTGACTCTGACAATCAGATACCCCAGTGAGCTCCTATCTTTGCAACAAATGTGCTCTAAATTCCAATGTGCTTTGACAATCACCATTTATTTCAATGCATCCTCCCCAGACACTAATTCTTATGGGCCAAATCCCTATCTCATGGAAGAGGGAGTTTTGCCATAGGTATCAGTGCTGGAAAGACTTGATCCTAACTATGTTTAAAAGCAATCAGATGGATGCAAAATGAAAGGAAATGCATGTGTTTACCCCTTGAAGTTCCAAAGACATGGAAAAAGCAAAGAAGTCTGATATTTTTATTTTGAAGCTGTCATATGCTGACAGAATATCAATTGCCCTTTACAAGTTAACTTAGCAAGATGCCTCTTCAAGGCCTTCACAGGCCATTTAGGGGTGCAGACAATTGTCTGTCTGCCAGTGCAATGAGTCAGATTTGGCTCCCTAGGTACCACATGTCCTTCTGATGATAGCAAAATATTGTTCCCAGGAGCTCATCTGTGCTAGAGACTCTCACAGGGTTTTGGCTGGACATAAAATGGAGATACTTGGATTCAAAGATGTGCTGCAAACATAGTCCATTGCACCAAGAGGTGGATAAGACTCCTTTATGGATAGGAAAACTTAAAAGCAAGAGGAACTGGTATGGGCATCTCTGCGCACAAGGAGGATAATTCTAAAAGAGGGGTTCTAGGGTCCATGTGAAAAGAGTCCTTTTGAAATTCCATCACTTATATGCCAGATAACAAAGAGATAAGGACAACTATATAATCATAGGTTAATTAAAAAACCCAAAACATTTTAAACATATGTTGAAAATAAATATAGACTCAGATGTTAAACTCATTTAAGCATTTAAGGTAGATATCACTGGTCTTCTGAGATGCGTCGGAGGCTGTGTACATCAGAAGGTTTAGGTCATCGGGTGAAGATAAAGACTAAGCAACCAGATTAATGCCTTATAACTAGTCACCCTACAACTGTGGGAAGCCATGCCAGTGAAGGAAAAAGTCTCCAACATGCCCTCAACTCACAGTCACTTTGCCTTACAGGATCAGCCCCTCACTTTTTCCATGTGACTTCCATGACTCGTCACAGCTCATCGTTGCAAGTTTGTCAGTTTGGACATTCCCAGTCAGTTCAGAGAATAAACAAAACACAAAGTAATTGTGAGGAAACTGTGATCTCCCTTCAGGTAGTTCCACAAATTAAACAAAAAAGAAAAGAAAAAATGCTCACTGTACAGTGGTCACATAATCGTGGAGAAGAGCTGATGTCAAACAAGAGAAACCTGGATGCCTGTGAAGATATGAAAAACAGAGAAAAATCAGTTCTTGCTTTTTAAAATACAGCAAAAGTGCTTGAGCAACACTTGAAATGCAGTGGTTTGCTTTTGTTTCTTCTTGCATGATTCTTATCAAATCTGAAGTGATGGTCAAAGTGTCTACTATCTCTGAGGCATTAAGAAAACATGTAAAAGGGAAAGTGTGACAATAAAGGAGGAAAGTCTCCCTTCCTCAGAAATCGTGCTAGTACCTTCAAGCAGCATCTTCAGTTGAGGCCTTACCTGGTTTTGTTTCTATGCCATCTGTTCCTCAGAAGGATTGGTGGCAATGTGTGACTCCGAGGAAGGTTTGTATTGCTCCTCCAGCTGTTGGTTTTATTCTCTACATTTTAACATGGGAAAAGAGAAGACCTTGTGTAGCATAGCTCCAATATGCTTTGCAACTACACTTGTCAGGAGCTGTAAAGTTGGGTAAGGGCTTCTGCTGTAATTTCTGCAACAGTGCTTTCTCACCCAGCACAATACCATGTATGCACTGTTGGTCCCCTACACTTATCTCTGACTAGCTGTGTAATTACTACACGCCTGCAACACTTCCCGTTTCCTAGAACTGCTCTAATTAAGAGTAATTTTCTTTTTATAAAACCAGGAATACAACTGGTAAAACTTTCGTCTGGCTGCTACCACCTACCAGGGGAACATGAGCTCATTGAATTGAAGCTCAGGACTACATCAGTTCCTTGTTGGTGCATGAAAGTTGCTAAAAACCTTTGTGGGTGAGGTCTGGTTAGTCAGACTGGCTTTTACGGTGCAATTCACAAAGAGGCACAGAGACTGTGCTGTGGATCAGGATGCACCCAGCAGGTGTGACATTAGAGATGTTTTTCAGAGAGATAAAAAAAAAATACTTCATTTTTCACATACTCAAAGCACAGATGAGGAACTGGGTGACAAAAAGATTGCGTGACTTAGCCAGGGTCATACAGGAAGACTGTGTCAGTGCTGGAAACTGAATGCAAAATTTCCAACTCCCAGCTAGCTCCTTAATTATTTGATCATCTTCTGCCACAATAGGAAGATTACTGAGAGTGCAGCCATTCCTCAAATAATTGCTGGGAATCCTGAAAAATTATTCCAATATACCTGAATACCTTATGAAAGTGTATATTTTAAAAACACATGTCATAAGCATTGCATCCTAACCTGTATTTCCTCGTCCTTGTGTTCAAGTGGCTTAGTTGTAAAGATAAAAGAAACGCTGCATATCAAAACCCATGGCTGGGCATCCAAAAACTCTGGAACACTCAGTTTAATAAGTTCAGATTGTCCTCTGCAGACAATAATTCCCATCCTCATAAAATTGTGGTTTGTCTTCCATTTATGTGTAACAACTCCCCCTCCCAGTATCTTATTTCTCATCTTCTAGCTTAGTAGACAAACCACTCAAAAAATGAGAGCTTGTGGCACTTCTCATCAGCTTTCTAGGTAAGCAGTTAATGCAAACTCCTGTCTTAGCCAGGCTTTATGTTATATGTTACTTTGCATTTCCTTCTTGATGTTGCCACCATTATTTTTGTTTTGCTTTAACATCATTAGTTATGGTTCTCAAAGGTGAATCCATTCCAAATGTACTTGATGTAGCTATGTTTAACATTTGTCAGTGGTTTCAATAGATTTGAAGTAGATTCAAGTATCTTAAAACCAGAATAGATCAGTAGACCATCTAGTCTGACTTTCTGTGCAGCCCAGACTATAGAATTTCACTTACTAATTTCACTTACTAGGTCAGCGATACCTAAAGTTCTTAACTAAATCTTTTTTTTTTTTTTGTAAACCAAACAAAGCCCCACAGAGGTAGCCTTCCAGTCAACCATCCTACCCTATCAAGTTGTCTCTTGCTTTGCCTTTTAGTTTTATAGTTGTCTTTGCAATGAAACAGCAATTAATAAACAATACGCAAAGGCAGAAGAATATCAGTCAAAAAAGGGTCACTAGCAGTAGGATTGTGATATATGATACTCCTGAAAAAAAGTCAAAGCGATTTGGGAAAAAAATGGTATGATGAATTACAGGAAATAGTAAATTACAGAAAAGTGTATTCTTTGCTACTTTTTCATAAATCCCTTGAAACTATTGTCATGCAATGATGATTAGAAATTTCAGTAACACACTGGTAGAAACAGTCTGACTCAAGAGACTGTATTTTTGGTTTTGTCTGCAAAACTTCCGTCATTGTATGTGTGAAAAGTGCAGGAAAGTGTATATATATGAATTAACATTAATCCATGCAAACAATGAATAATTTTACACATTGTCATTTATCTTCAGATAAACTATTTGTAAATTAAGAGCCAGATCGATGGAGCTGCACTCATTTAGAGATCAAATCTGGCCTCCTATTTTCATTATAAGCCACAATTACAGATAGCTGAATAAAATTGTGTAAATAATTTACTCTGTTATCATTTCCCTTCAATCTGCAAATGTTTCACTGAACAGAGTTTTATTATATAAGTGCTCCTAGGATTTTGACCATCTAAGTACGGTTACCAGCTAAGATTTCTACAGTGCTGTCAATCCAATCTCTCCTAATTTACTATGCTTTTACCTACTGTTGTGCCCATTTGCAAATTAACAAATGTTTACAGTTCAGCGTTTCCTTACTTAATCTGCTGTGCAGAAATGAGCTTAAGTAGGTAAGTCCTTAACATGCATTATTACTGATGTCTTACATACAAGACTGCAGCGTTTTATCTATTTACATGGCACGAAACCAATTTGCTTCCTTCACCGAGGACCTCCTATCAGAAAGGTGCCCTCTGGGTGTGAGTAGAGTCCTCATTTTCCCTCTGTTTATTTTTGTCCATCAGGATTTTATACAATGCCCACTGAGACTGACAGAAAGACAGCTATTGACTAAATGGGCTTTCTGTCATGCTCCAGGAAAATGAGGAAGGCATATTGATTTTTCAGTTTGCTGTTAAGGCACATTTTGACATTCTGTGGTTTTGGCTGACACTATAGACTTGGCAGGGGCTTAAACCTGCAAAATTAAAGTCTAAAATTTGCCACTTCCCCAACTCACTGCTGTTCATTGCTCATACCAGGAGTGCTGTGGTTCTCTGACACGGCAGCCATCAGCCACCCGAGGCAGAATTTCAGCTGCTGCCATGGCTCCACTGGACCCAGCCCGCTGCGTGTCTGCCTTACAGCCTCCGACCCCAGTTACAGTGCATTCAAGATGATGGGAGCAAGTGTGTGGTCTGTCACAGACAAAAAATAATTTTGACACATTCTCCTTTTGTAAGGGAAGAGATCTCTGGTATTTCTCACAGAAAGTTTCCAACTAGCTCCTAGCTTCTCCCAAAACATTTCCCTTCACTGGCTCTGGGGTTTAATGACAGCACACGACACCACTCATACTGACATTTCCAAATCTAAGTGCTGGTGCTGGGATCCTGAAAGAGGTTAATGGGAATTATGCCCCGAATCCCTCCTCCAGTGAGACGTGACCACGTAACTTTCATTCCGACAGCAATCTCACCTCAATTCCATGTGTGTCAGTCGTAGGCAACAAAACCTCAAATCCAGCACTTCACTCAAGCTTATGCTTAACTTATAACTATCTGAGTGTTCTGATTGCAGCCCCGGCCATAACTCAGGACTCTCATATCACCTAGCGTTTTAACTGCGCTGGTGAGCGGGGTCCTAATTTCAAAGCCAGGCAACCAAAGAAATTAGAAGTATGGTTTTCACAAATGCTTCAGCTGGCTCCCTTAAAAATGAAGCTACTTGCATGCATGTCTAAATAAGGATTAAGGTGGTTTCCTATAGGCACCCAAATTTGGAGATGTTGGTCTAAATGACTTGGGTAAGGAGAAGTGTTTTTTACGTGAGGTGTTAAATAAAACCCTTGAATTTCAATAAATAAATACAGCTATTTAGGAAGTGGTGACAACGTGCAATCTGCAAAAACGGGAAGCTTAGGAGGTGCTGTGGTAATAATGCAGTTACTTGAAGCACATTTAAGATACAAATATCTCTGTGGTTTTTTATTTGCTTCCACTCCTTGAGTCATTCTGAGAAACTTTACAAAGCTGTGCACATTCCAGTTCTGGCTGAAGCATGATGCATACACTGCATACAAAAAGCTTTACTCCAGAGAGCTACAGCGTGGGCTGAGAAGAAGTCTTTTCCAGGCACTGGAAAATGCAGACTTGAAGCACAATGTAATGGAGAACTCTGTTTCATGTGTATAAAAGAAGGAGGCAGCGGCGGCATATATTCTTGGCACAAAGAGACAATTAAAAAAATAGGGAAGTAGGTACTCTCAAGACCGAAGCATTTCTGCCATAACATGTGCTGCTGAAGTCACCAAAACGTTGTGGTGATGGTGTGGCTTTGTCCTAGCTGGGAAGATGCTGTTTTGATAGTAGTATTTTGAATATTTATTACAAAATCATAAATACAGCCAAATCCCTCAGAGGATTTACCTGAACCAAAATTATCTGATGAAACAACAGTTCAAAACATCTTTGCATCCCCTTATTTTAAAATCAAGGAATGGATCCAATTAAATTATTTTCCAGAAGCTACTTAGAGTATGGTAGCACTGGAGTAGAGTTGATTTTGCCCTAGAAGGTTCAAAGACACAAGAAAAACAGATCCAAATATCTTCAAATAAAACAAAACACTGAAACAACCATGGTTTAGTTTATATTGCTTAAAGAAAGATGATCACTTTTTTTTTTTGCTTTCAATGCACTGTGAAACAGTTATCTAGTGATCAGGATTGCTAGATTATAGATCCAGATCTGCAGCTGTTATCTGCACAAAATCAGCTGCCAAATGCTTCGTAATGCCTCGAGTTACTCACTCACAGAAAAAAGTAAATAGCTATAAATTTACCCAAGAATCTTGAAAGAAATACTTAGCACAAGTAGAGACACTCATGATAATTATTAAACGACAGTGTTTTCTTTCTTTATGGTTTACTGAGGTCCGCAGGACTCTTCAATTTTAGTCAGTTTGGATTAGAGGTCTGTCATGCCTGCTCCCGCTGCTGTCAGTTATTCAGGCTTTTTCTAGCTTTCCCAAGAGAAGTTGCTAAACATTTCCAACCAAGTCTGACTCTTCCCTCACTTTTCTCTGAGCCATCCATCTTCCAGCAACCTCCATGCTGATGGATCCCTGAGGTCGTGCATAACCCCAGAAAGAGTCCGAGGCTGCTGTGTAGATAGAGGAATCTGCCTGGGGAAGGCAGGGTGGTGTTATCGCAGGGTAAGGGCCTCGCAGGTCATTTAAAAGACCAGTTTGGGGGGTGCCTCTTAGTCTAAAAGGAAATGCACTCTCTTGTATATGCAGGTTAATACCCAAGTTTGCAGAGGGAGCTCAATTCCCCAAAACCTTATCGGTAGCAGCGCTTGAGTACCACACAATATTTCAGTGAAAACCGATGAAACTTCTTCAGATAACAAACCCCAAGCCTAGTTTTAAATGCTTACTGGGCCAGGCCCAAAAGCTGAAATAAAGACCTGACCCCTATCACACACACATGTGACCCATTCCTCTAACGGCTCATAGAGGAAAAGGTTGGAGGTCCTGAGCACGTCAACACTTACCTAGGCTTGGAGGGCAGGGTGCTTTCCCATAATCAGAGGGAAGTGTTGGAATGTATTGTTGCTATGTTTTTTAAGACCTTTTGAAACTGTGGCCCTAAGGAAATGAGGAAATACAGAGGATGAGGTTACGTTGTTATTATTGTTTCACATTTTTTGAACACAGGATTATGTGGCTGGTTTCATATTATATTAGCTTTTTAAGTCTTTAAAAACACAGGGCCTACAGTGCAGGTTCGATGCTTTATGCGTCAAATTCATGTTTTCCTATTTAAAAAATCCTGCCTATCTAGCAAGCATTCCTTTTTTGCTCTCTGTCTCTCGCATACTCCTTGGAATATTTTTTTCTGAAAACATGTGTGTGCAAACTTTCTATTTCATAAATAAAAGATTTGCTTTAAATCAGTGTTTCCTGCTTTCCTTAATTTCAGACTTGATGCTGACAGCCACTCTCTGACCAAGTTCCCCAACACCCGCACACAATAAGCTACCATTGCACAGCCTTAAAAACAGGTGGGATCAGTCCCTTCAGACGTGTAAGAAGCTGTGCTGTTTTACAGAGAAGTATTTTCCATACATGAATGTGTTTCCGGCTGCGTCAGGTAAAAGAGGTAAGAGAGGCAATGTTCGTTTCTCCTGAGACAGGGAGCATGATCCTGCACCCACATACAACAATTTACGTGATTGTCAAGTCTGTTGACTTCAGTGGAATTGCTCCTCATTTATGCCAATCTCAGGAAGATCAGAGAAAGATTCATTAGGTTTACTGCTCCCTCAATCCCAAAACAAAGACTATGATGTTGTTACCACACAAATCAATCTGCCGTTATGGGACTGCTTCATTTCAGACCTTCTGGTGCGTTTTTCATGCAGATATAAAACGTTCTTATACTGATTTCTGAAATAATATCTTCATATAAATACATATATTTATTTTTTTACAGTTTTTGTATGTGTTGTATAGTATATAGTACACAACAGAAAAGAGATGAGGAATTATCTCACTAATACTAATTAGTCAATTTGTCAGGGTTTCTCTTCAGTGGAAGATGCCTTTTTTTATACTTGGTTGACTGCCTTACAGAATTTAATCAAATGCTATTGCTCTATCTTCAGCTAGGTGCAGGAATAAATGGAAATGGTAACTAAAGTGCATCAGGTCTTTCTTCTGATGGCAGGCCTAGCAGTTGTTAAGAGATGATCACTTGTCTGCCTTCAGATGTACAGGCTTGTGTGGCCAGGAACCTTGCCCCCTTGGATATCTCTTTTTCTCCCTTTCTCACTAATATCCTCCTGACAGTTGTATTTGTCCTGATTTGATTCCTTTGCTCTCCTTCCCCAGTTGCCAGGGTCCTCTCTGCATTGCAGCTCTAGCAAACTTAAGTCTTCTGATAGCTCATCATGCACCCCTGCAGAAACACATTTCTCCTTCAAAAGTCACCATTTTCTTCTCCCATTTTCACGGAGGAGTAAGAGAGTGTAAACTAATTAACTTCTAACTGTCATCACAGTATTTCCTCAACAGTCCTTAGGCAACTGCTTTTCTAAAATACTGTAAATAAGAAATCGTTAGAATGCTTTTCTAGATTTCAAGTAATTGCACAGTACTGCACAACCTGTTCAAAATGCCACAATAAGACACATGCTGTATTGCTGAAACACCAACTAAATGAGCAAATCAATGCTTCTGCCTAACAGAATTTCCTCTATAATACATGGGAAATTTCACAACTTCCAGAGGAATCACTTATCCACTCCAACCCCCCTTGAATATCTACTAAATGAACTCCTTGTCATTTTGAACTGAACGAAGAAGACAGCTGAGCAGCACTGAAGTGAAATGCTCCGCCAGGCACCCTTTACTCTGTGTCACAATGGCCTCTAGTGGATTAGCAGCAACTGACAGACAGCTCTGTCATCCCCCCTGTGGCTGCCAGCTCCCCCAGGGCCTTGGCATGGCTGCAGGGCCTGATGGCATCCCCATGGGCTGGGGGCCTGCTGCACCTGCAGGGCCTGTGCCTAGCTCCAGGCCTGTGTCTGGGCCTGGCTCCAGGCCTGTGTCTGGGCCTGGGCCAGGGCCTGGGTCTGTGTCTGTGGCCTGAGCTTGGGCATTGGACTGGGTCTGGGCCTAGGCCTGGTCACATGCCAGATACTCCCGCTTGAGTTACTGTCCCTGTTGGCTACTTGTTGACCCATTTTCCCGCTCAGCTAGCTCACAGGGCACCCCAGAAGCCAGCAATGTATTTCCTTTATGGTTTCCTTTGGAGTAAAGGAAGGAAACCATGCAGACCTGCTGTATTTAATGTCAGAGGTGCGGTGGGGGTGCAACAGAAAGAAAACTACGAAGTCTGCTCCCACATGGCTATAGCATTAACCTCTTGCTTTATCAACAGGGGATAATGGGTTTCTTATTAAAAAAGGAACAAATTCACTTCTAACAGGCTTATTTGGCTTTGACTTCTTACTCATTTTAACTTCATCTGATGCAACTTCTTTGGTATTGTTTCTATTTGTTAAGAACAATGAGTACAAATTGCAGAGATGAGGAAAATTTCAAAGGAGAAAGTGTTTTGGATACAGCAAATGACTTTCACAATACTGCCTTTCAAAGGTCCACTGTTATGTTTGTGTAATTTATGCTTCCTGCTTCATAAAATACACCACCTTATCACTGAAGATTTTGTGCCACTATTTGTCTGTTAATGACACAGCAGTGAAAGCGTTGCCAGACACAGTCATCCTGAATTTTTAACTGTTAATCTTCCTTTCAAGAGTCCGCATGGACTCCTTGTTTAATGGTGGATCATCCATCAGAGGCATATGTGAGCTAAAATTCAAGGAGTGATACTTCACCCAGGGTGCAATTAACACCATCCCCAGTTTCAAAGAGCTGCCATGACAGCAGCTGAGACTGGACATAAACAAATGAGGTATTGTCTTACATGGATCAGGGAAAAGAATGGCATCTTTTCAGAAAGATAAGCCAAGTGAGCAAACCCCTCTTCATCAGGGTCCAACCTGATCAGCTACTGCAGTGAGGAAGGTTTTTCTCCCTCAAAGTGCAGTATGACATTCTAATGTACCACATACACTTAGGTAGAAAGAGAACAGAGAAATCCTGGTTTTGTTAAAAAATCAATGCTTTATCATTAGCTTCAGTGAGGTTTGGATTTTCCTGCTCCTTGAAGGCATGGATCAGTCATCTTCTTACGAGTAGCAAAGTGTGTGACTGGGAAAGAGAGATGTAAGTTGATGCTTATGCAGCGCTGTCTCCTTTCGTTAGGCAAGGGGGCCCTCAGTCTGTTCTTAAAGTCTTAATGTACAAGTAAAAGTGGGGCATGGTCCCTCCTACAACACTTATCAATCACAAAGATCAACACCATGGATCTCATATGGAGGAACATACCATGCAACTGGAAGAGTGAATAACCACCTCCTTTCGAAATCCTGGAGCTTGGTGTTGTTTATACCTTTCAGGCGTGCTCAGGTGGAGTTCAGTCTTACGCAAGGCCCTGTGCATTGTTCAGATTCAGGGAATCATCTACAGGAAACGGCAAGCCCTTAAGGAAAAATGGTTTTCATCTTGGCATCAAGAGCATGGAAGGGCAAACAGTACATCTGCAACTACTCCTGTTCCACAGTGGTGGTCATGGGCATGTGGTAGGCAAGATGATTCCACTGCCTCTCTTCCTTGGCAGTTTCACTGGCTTATAAAAGGTGATTTTCATTCCCTTGCAACATGCTTAGGAGATCCAGGAACCGATATAAGCACTTGTAGGTTAAGCTAAACACCTGATGTAAGAAACCTCTTACAACAAGTAAGTTGATAGTGAACATTTTCAGAGACCTTGGTCCTTGGGGAACTTGCTCTAGCACCGATGTTCTTTAGTTCCAGACATCCTGGGAATTACTAGGAGCACATTACTGCCTTGGTGTAAGTCAGTGCATGGATCAGCATCTGGACTCTGCAAAGGCAGCTGCCGTGCAACACAACTCCTTTAGACACCTCAGATTCCTTGCAAATGAGAGAAGTTTAACTGCTTTTAGAAGTTACGCTCCCATGTTTGGCTGATTTGTTATTGCAACAAGTTCTGTACCCTGCTTTACCAAGGAAATAAAAAACTAAAGCCTTAATTTTCTATCAGAGGGCCTCCACAGTAAAAAGATAGAAGAGAAGAAACAGAAAACACACAATACAAAGGCAGGCTTGTGTCTTTGCTGAATATTTTCATTGTTTCCCCTGAGGGGCCAGTGGGTTTTTACACACAGCACTAGCACATTTCATTTTGACAACGAGTCAGACTTTCCAAGTCACTACACCTTTCACAACACACTGCAAACTGTCAGTGTGGTAACTTCCTTAAGTTTAATGAAGTTACCTTATGAAATCTCTTGACAGAGCCAGCCAAAACCAAAAACAACCAACCAAAAAAAATAGCATAAGGCTACTCAAAAAATAAGAGGAGTCCCCAATGAAATGTGATACATGCAATCTGGAAAACCTCTGAGGGGAGAAGGAAGAGTTGTGCGTTGACAAATGGTGCAAAATTCTGGCTAAGATTAGATTTCTGCAGGCCATATTTAGATAACTGGCCCAATTTTCCAATGAACTGAATGCCTGCCGGCTCCCAGTATTGGCCCTGCAAGCCACAGGCAGATCATTAAGCTTGCAAAGTCCAGGCACTAAGTTTGAGCCCAATGAAAGCTCCAGGGCCAATATCTTCTAAAAGACTCAGAGGAATATTGCCATTTGAAGTCTAAATTTTTTAAAGTTATTTTTGCCCAGCCCAGCCTGGAGAACTATTCCTAAGCACCCATTTTTAAAAATCTAAGTCAGTTGTCTTTTTTTTATGGTGGCCATATGATGAGCTTAGAGATGTAGCTTACCCTTCACTGTACAGCTGAAGAAATTCCAGGATAACAGTCACCAAAACTAAGGCATGTCTGTCAGTGACTAAAAGCAGAGACACCCACTTAGACCAGATTAAAAAAACATATATAATTTAAGGATTAGCAGGCTAGCAGAGTTGGAAGAATTTCAAGCTCTTTACTGGGCTCAGGAGGAAATCTCTTTTAATATTCTATTTCGTTCAGAAGTAGTCAAGGATTAGTGGTTTCAGAGGAACAGGTCAATATTGATGCATGAAAACTCTGGGGAAGGTCAGCACTGTTTGTTCCGGGTGCTGTGGAAAGGAACAGGTATTGCATCTTTATCTGTACTGTTTGAAGCCCAAAAAGAGTATGTAACAAGAAGAGGGTCCTTCTTGCAAGCTTTGATTAAGCTAGGTCACTGTTAATGTACAGATGCCTATGCTAAGAATACGTGCTGCCTGCTATTCTATGTTTTCTGGATGTTTTCTCCATTATGCTCTATTTCAGTATTCTTCTGTAACTTTTGTATAGAGAATTCCCACACAAGAGATCATCTGGGGAAATCCTCATTTTGATCATTGCAGGACTGATCCCGTGCCAGATCTCCTGTCGCCTTCAACAAGAGTAGGTCCAAGGCCCTGCTTATTAAAAGCTACTTGAAAATTTTCAGTAAAAAGGAACCTTAAAACAAATAAACTCAGTCTTAGAAACAGTACATGAGGTTGCTAATAAGTGAAATATGTTTTTAGTTTTTTTGAGTTTTTTGTTTTGTTTTCAGTAATTGAAACAGCAGGTTTTGCTAGGCTGTGTTTTCTGTTGATTGTGAATGATTTTATTGAAAGGAAAAAAAGTCTATATTTTTTTCAGAGGAAAAGAAATTCAATTTCCTGAACTGCTCTATAAACGATTGCAGATCCTGATCTGGTCTAGAGAAAAGTCCTTTGGACTAGTCAGGCAGAGGCGGAGAACTGAGCCATCTTCCTGATAAATTCTGCTCAGATCTTGGCAGACGGTTTGTGTACTTGGAAGTCAAGCAGGTCACACTCCCACACTCCCAAGTTTTTATGTACCAACAAACGAAACCGAGAATACTATGTTTCCCTTAAAAATAGTATCCTTACTCTTAACTTCTCTTACTGTAATAACCACTGGGAGAAGAAAGAAGAGGTTAACAGGTTAACACATATCAAAAATGGCCTTTAGGAAGGCATCACTGAAGCTCTGGTACTGTGCTGCTGAAGCTAGCAGGAGACCAACTGAGTGGGCTGAAGACTGCGGCGTGAAAGTCACGACCAGCAAAGTTGAACTGCACTGTGCTCAGGAGGCAGAGACTTCGTTAAATCTGGGGGAAAGGAAAGGGGAAGGACACAGAAGAAATTCTTTAAGTTTCTGAATAAGGTACAAGCATCACTTTTCAGTTCTATTGCTTGAATCTATGCATTTATTTCATATAATAGAAAAAAATCAGCTAAAAATAGTTTGAGGAAGCTTTCATATCTGCAAGTATCTGATGGCAGGTCTGGTCTTCAGCAGCTGCTGACTGAGGAGTTCTAAGTCCGTTTCCCATTTCTAGGCACACATCTTCCTTTTGATCCTTTTCTACAGCATAGGCACTGAAAACTCCTAGGGGTTAGGGTGAATTCCCATGGCAAGCAGTTAGTAAGCTGCCTTCAGTGATGCCATTTCTGTGAGCTATTCTGATCTTCTGTGGGTAAACGAAGTCACAATTTTGCTATTTAAGCAGCAATGAAAAGGCTGCCTGTCTACCAGCTGGTTAATATTTGAACAATTAGACTCTGTATTTATCTCCTTCACTAAACTTGATCAGATTGAATATGGTGATAAATAAACCCCGGTGAAATATTATGTCATTTGCTAAGAGCTTGTTTTAAGCATAGAAACAGCTTTGTCAAGTGCTCTTTAACCGTAGGGCTAAAGTCCCATGCTAGCAATATTTAAAAGAATTTTACATTCCCTTTTTTTTAAATCAATATCCTCTATTTATCATATTTACTCACATGGGAAAGACGTAATTTTGTAAATCATCCCCTTGGTTTTACACAGAAGATGATCACTGAATTTGAAGTCAGTGTCAAGCTATGACAGAAATATGACATGCTTAAGCTGTAACACGACACATAATCTTGAGCATAACTGCTGCTGTGGTGATAGCACTGAAAACAAGGCAAAGAAAATAGGAAACAGCTGCCCAGGGGACTACTTGTTAGGGTGTGCAAGCTTCCACATCATATGGTACAGAGCCCATAGATACTGCTGCGACTGGAACTGTGTCAGGAGTTGTGCCAGGTAGATACTGCGACAAAACCTGACACTTAAGACACTTTTTCTATAGACTAGGTCCAAGCACCTTCAGCTTCCCTGAGTTCATTTGTACTTTCCATTTTACTTGACTAATCCTTCTATTTTCCTCTTTCATTATCTGAATGAATCCAGTCCATGACACTGAGGTCTGGCCAGATGGGTTAATTCAAGAGGACATGAAACTATGTAGGGCTGTGTTTATTTGTGTGCAAAAGTCTCTGTCCATAAATTAAAACCCTCTCAAGGAAGCATGTGCAGACACACATGCACTCACACACACTTACGGTTTTTCACACCCTGTATAAGAGAATCTCAAGCACTTTACAAATCTTTAAGAGTGCATTGCACTCCCTTAAGATGAGTAATGACTGAGAACACATTTGCGGGACCTCAGTTTGGCCTGCATCACACATCACATTTCCGTGTCTGCTGTAGGAATTGCCCAGTGGGATTCAAGCAGAAGTTCATTTAGCCAGTAGTCCATCTAATTGCCAGAACATGATCCATTGAAGTATGTAGAAATGCAAAGCAGCAGCATTCTTTATTCCTGCTATTAGTTTTGAAAATTCTTCTTTGTGTTTCTTAAATTAGCCTTTTCCTCTAAATTGAACAGTTCCACACTTTTCAGCCCTTCCTATCTGGAAGTCTTTCAGTAATCCCTGTCCTACTCTGAAGAATGCATATTCAGCACCAAGTTTATGTTTACTAGAAAATGAAGGAAAGATCACATTTATTAAAAAAAGATTAAACATATGTTTATTTGGTATTCAAAGTCACTATTTATAGGGCATGCTGCAGAATTCTGTAAGAGCCATGAACTGTGCAACATTAGCAGTTGGATGTCGTACAAATGAACAATCTTTCAGAATCAATTTGCCAAATATCTAGTCGATGACTTTTGAAAACCTGGCCCTAAAATATTGCCTATAGAGTGACACAGGAAATTTGTAACAGAGCCTGAAATAGATTTCCAGTCTCTTCTATTCCACTGCTTACTGTTTCTCCATAGCATTTGCAGCTCTGAAAGCCGGGAGACAAACTCCCATTGAACTCTTTCTCCCCCACGGCAGTACTTGACCATGGAGTCAGCCTCTTCCAGACAAAAAGAAGATGCAACATGATGGCCCAATATATCTGAGCCCAAAATGGGACCTGATTTTTTAAATTAATGTTTCTTCTCTCCAGCAAAGCATAAATGGAAGCCTAGCTCTGTCTTTAAATACTTCCAAGGTAGTTCCATTTCATCAGAGTTGGTGGAAAATTTCTCAAAAAAAGGGGGGAGCTAAAGTGACATATTTATGAGGTGAAAAGATCAGTGGAGAGACTGTCACAGGGATCTCTGTTTATTAGATAAGTGTTCTCATGCTCTGGTGACACCTGACATTAAGGGCTCACTCTAGGGAACAATCCCAATTCAAAATCATAATGGACTCCTGCCTATTACAAGAAATCAGTTTACCAAGTCTTACATTCAAGATAAGCTTTTTTTTACTGTTCTTCTTGGATTCAAAATGCCCAAGGGACTTCAGCAGGTGTTTGTTCCATAAATGTCAGGATCCCCTTTATATTAAATCCAGAGGGAAAGACCACGATAGAGCCAAAATCAAGGCAAAGTCAAGACAAATCAAGCCAAAATAGACTTACTGGGAAGATGCCAATGCTTTAAGAAAGATTTTAGTCATGTAACCCAGAATTAGGTGCTAATAAATACACGTAAAACAAATTAGATTAGATTTAAGATGTTTGGCAGCATGAGGGCTTTGAATTGCACAGATGGACTTCCATGTCATGTTTTGATCTGCTAGACTAAATGATGACATTTGTTATTGAAAGGAGTTTTAAGGAGCAGTTTTGTAGCACAGTAAAATTTAGATGTGGTTTCTATACGCAGCTTCTACAGCAATATCTTCTCATGCCTGCACATGTGTGGCCACTATTGACTTTCAGTGAAAGTACCATCTGTATGCTTGTGAGGTACCATTTGGTTTATGCACATCATATTACCATAGTTAGGGCCATGTGGTACAAGGTTCTAGGCATCAGGAGAATTGAGGCCATTCAGCATTTTGCAGGAGAGAGTGCTAAAAATGGAAAGTTACCTTTTTTTGCCAAATGGCAGGTAGTAAATCTGTGTTAGAGAAAAAGTCCTGCTCCCCTTCTATTCAGAATGCTCTGAAATTGCCCACACAGTCCTTAGATACGCTACATACAATATGTGTTCATGTTTGGATGCTTCTTAACACTTGAGTGCAAAGATGCAACAAACATTTATATGCCCTGCAGTGCAGAAGTGTGAGCAAATTCTAACTGTAGAATCTTCTTTAATGACGATTCTCATGTCACTTGACACTTCTTGCCCTATTTCTTCATCTTAAAATACTGCAGATCTTTTTCATGTCACTTGCATTGGTGTAAATCAGTCATTCACCACAACAGTCTGTTGTAATGAGAGAAGCATCAGCTTCCTCATGCATTTGTAACTCTACTTTCTAGCTTGTCTCTGCTTGCAGACTCAAAAGAGGAAAATGGCCCTTTATTTTTACTACCAAGAAGCCTGTCAGTACTATGCTAGTCACTAATGAAGGGTAAAGTCAAAGAGCTAAATGAAGATCTTAAGAGAGACCTGTGGAGCAAGAGTAATTTTTTTTTTTAGGGAAAAGCCATCCCTGGGAAATAAAAAAGATTTCAAAGGAGTTTAGTCACTCATGAAGAAAGTGTTCCTTTCTGATGAAAGGTGATCTTTCCAGCAGATGTGTTACGAGGGTTGGTGAAGAGATTTCATATCTGTATTTCTTAACAGCATTTGAATTTATGTGAATAGGTACAAAACACATTTCAGATTATGATGACTACATATTTTTGGATAAAACAGACGAATAAATCTCTTGAGTCTGATTCTGATCTTCCACCAGGTTCACACTGATATCAGCAGAGCTACTGCTGGTTTTCTCCACTGTGGGAAATAACAGAAACAATAGTCACATAGCTGTAGCCAGAGGTCTGGAAAAAATCCCTGAAAATTTTCAGACAGAAGCTAAATTCATTCTATAGCCTGTATTTCAGTTATCTTAGTTTTCACTTTTTTTTTTAGTATTTTAAGTTCTCTTGTTTTCCATTACTCTTAATGCCCTACAGCCTGATAATAAGCGGAACCCTCTGTAGTCCACTAGCCTGATGTCAGATCTGCCTTGGTAGTGCCTTCTCTGTTGTGAAGCACATGAGCTGAAGGAGCATTTGTGGAGATCACAAGCGTGGGTCTAGTCCTGAGATCAAGGCTATAAAATGAGAGCAAGACACAAGATTATAGTCAATTAAAAAAAAAAAACAAACCAAACAACAAAAACCGTAGAGGAAGCAAGGCAGGGCAAACAGTACAGCGACTGAAACTGAGCTGCAGGGGCTCCACTGTCTGGCCACCGCGGTGGTGTCTGACTTGGGTGCAGGGCACCCAGGAGGACCTCATGGAGACATGGCAGCCTGTAGGACTACTTATCCTGCCTCTCAGGGTATTCTCGGGTCTAGCTTGCAGCCTTGTACTTCAAGTGGTTCTCTGATATTGGACTGTCATTGTTCAGACCATGTAGGAGTGAACCCATATGGCAGGTTCCTTATTCTTATATGATTTCCCTCTTGGCCTGGCACATCCACGTGAGCCAGTGACATTAATTTTTGTCCATAATTTTTGAAGTGGCAAATCTCTGGTATCTCTATCTGCATGCATACAGACATTCATTTGTAATGCACTCATATTTCCCTATAACTTTACCATAAGACTTAGGTTCACTTCCAGCAAGAAGTGAAATTTGCATATTGCAGTTTATCAAAATAATTTTAGTCTCTTCTTCTCT
>NW_010512525.1:27022-40698 GCF_000687285.1 Phaethon lepturus | reverse complement strand
TTCCCTACATGTAAATTCAGTAGAAATAAGTTCCACGGCACATAGGAACAAAATTTTTTTTTCTAATGAGTGCAGTTTCTTACAATTATGTTGCAACTCAGTAAGAAGAAAAGATTCTTTAAGAAGATAAAAGCTACTGCATAAAAGATGAATCTGCACAAATGTTTATCATCTGGAATATCATCTGCTTTTCCTTTTTTCTGTTTTTTACTTTCAGTGCAAACAGATGTCTAAGGAATCCCCTTTTTTCATAATTTTCAGCAACATGTTATAGATATTCTATGTGCAGTGTATGGAAGAAAAGCAAAATCGACTTTTGGCAGGTTCGGTCTATCAAGTTCATAAACTTTAGTGTGTCTGTCTTGTCCAAGATTAGAGACAACCTGCTCCAAGTCAGTTTCCCATTTGCACTTAATTAGGGAGTTCATTTTAGAGGTCAATGAAAAATAGCAGAGTACATTTTCATAATAACTTTCCTCACAATAAAATTATTTCTCAGGCACTTGTCCAATTTTCACTGGAACAAGGGCAAGAAAAGTGGGGACACAAAATAGAGTTATTGGATACCTTATCTGGAACAAGCCAGCATGTTGTCCATTATCCAAGGAACACATAGTACACTCTGGATCTGAGGAAAGAAGCCAAATATCACGTCTTTTCAGACAATTTTCCTAACTGTACAATTTCATTTTCTTCTAACAACTGGGACTGAGATTTTGAAAAAGTTCTGAAAGATGGGAGACAGTCTGCACAAGGAGTTCCTCAGTATCACGCTTACGTACATACATTTTTATTGCTGCAGATAACAAGGTGCCCTTGTGGGAAATGTCAGAGGAGTACCTGGATTCATGAGGAAACAGCAGTGAAGAGAGTCGAGCAGCAGTAGGGTTATGTTTCACGCTATATCAGCCTGGTGGCATAATTTGAAATGTTCCTCCTCCTGCAAATGATGCCTGTCAGCCACATCACGAAGTTCCTCAGAGGTACTTTCAGCATGAATTTGCTGTTATCAAGCAGCTGAGAGAGTGGACAAGTTAGGATCCATGCCTGAACTTCTCCAAAAGTCTAAGGTTGCATTGATCCTGGATTTTTAGCTGATACCAGCTCCATTTTATAAGTTTTCCTGAAGCTTGGCTGAATCAAAGCTATTTCATAGAGTATGAAATATCTTCTCAGAAGAAGACATTCCCAGCGCTTCTTGGTCACACAGATTCCAATACACATCTAGTGAGTAGCAAAAACAGCAGGGGGGACTTGCCATGAACTACTTCAAATCTGATGTGGCCTTGGGTCAAGGAGTTAGATGAGTTCATGTTCTATTATAACCAACGATCAATTGGTTGCAAATTCTCATACATGGAGGTATGATTTCTTGGACCAGAATCTGGCCAGGTGGGTACAACCGTAATTTGTCTACTGTAGTACCACGACAAGGAACAAGCTGAGAAAAGCCTACAGACTTTGGTCAATGAAAAATCAGGCAAAAGTGGGTTATAATTTTCACACATCATGCTTTGGCCTATGAATTATGTTTCTGTTTGGCATTACAGGAGATATGTTTGACCAGTGCGGAACAACTAAGACCTGTTCAGACAATCTCTGCACTATCCAGATTACTGACTTTTCGCTAAATCTGTTTCCTGGCTTCTCTGAAAGTGCACACGTAACTATACCTGATTTCTTGATAAAAGTCTCTCCTACAGTGGGCAGGTTTTGGGAGCTATGGTTCAAATCAGTTCATTAGACAAAGACGAAGACCACACCAAAACAACTGCCTTTGTTTTTGTATTTTAGATATCTTTTTTCATTGACTGGAATAACGGTGCCTTGTTTTCCACATGACATACTTGCTTTTGGGTAGTGAATCAAATTACTATAATAAGATTATGGTAATGTCAGTGCCAATGGCCAACTTAGAAAAAAATAGTTGAGTACCCATCTCAACACTCTTCAGGAGCAACTGACCTAAAGGTCAGGTCTTTTGCTTTTTAACCTTTTTCTCCTGGAGTGTACAGTGAACATGTTATGAACACATTCCCTTGTCATCTTCTTAGGTTATAATTCTTTTCTAAAGAGCTAGTTTTTGTGCCACAGAGGGTGTGAATCTTAATTCACTTTGTGCCTCATTCTTTGTTTCTTCATGAAGACCTCAGCCGAAGGTTCCAGTTGTCTGGAAACACATGGAATGTAGAAATAAGTGTAACTTGGACCACTCTCTCAGGCTTCTGTCTGACAATGGTTTGCTCCAGGACAGAGGCACAATTATACATACAGAAATTCAGCAGCTTGCAAAGGCCCTGTAGATAGATCACTTGGGAACAAAGGCTGCCTAATAAACTGTGGTCAGAGGAACTTACTCGGTGGTTCCTTTTTTTTTTCTTTTTGTTATTAAATGAAACATAACATCGTAATTTTATTTAGGACACTGAATCAAGGCAGGCCATAGCTGTTGTAGGTGCTTCCCTAAATCAGGTTTCATTTTCTTTTTTGGCTCACTGTCATCCTTCTGAAGAAAGGAAGAAAGATGCAAAAAGTGGTTCAAATCATCTTGCAATGCTGTATTGCATTTCAGATCATTTACACTCATAGTCATGTCAAGCAAACAGACATTTCAAATCGATCAATGCAGTAATTGAAACAACGAGAAGAACTGGAGGTTATTTTGTCAGCAACAGTGTTCTTTATGAGACTGAACAGTGATGCCTTAAAATGGGATGTATCCAGGGAAAGCAAGCTTCCTGAAAATGTTGTAGTCATTACTTTAAAATAATATTATTTAGCCTTCATGCTCTATCCCTTGTGGGTTTTCAATTCCCTAGCAAACTTTCTTTCTAACACATCTTTGATCTTGGTCTCAAGAACCTGACATTTTCATTTTGCAACTGCTGGATATACAATGGACTAGTCAAGAATAAGGGCCAGATGCCCCAAATAGGTGCAAATTGGTACTGCTTCATTGCGCTCCACACTGGTTTACAGAAGACAAAGATCTGGCTGAAAGCCTTCCAAAGTCTTGGATGCTTTGCTGTGTTATTTCTTGTGAACACTTACTTCAATTTTAGTCTTACTTCCTAAGGAAATGAAGTTTATACAATCGTGTTCTCTCTGTGTGTGTATGCACATGCATGTGTGAGTGTATGAGTGAGTATTTTTTTGTCCTTCCCTCAATTACTTTTGAACCTGGCAGGTCAATTTAATCAGACTGGAGAGGGCAAGAGGATTAAAAGAGAGAAAATTCCTGTAGACACCATGCTAGTGTTCTTATTGAAGAAAAGGCTAATGAGCTGAATCCTTGTAACCTTCAGAAAACTTGCACTGGCAAGGACTTAGACCTGGATCCGTCAGTTCTGGCTCTCTGGAGCCACTTGCTCTAACCAAGTGGGTTTCCCACATCAAAACTTGAACATCCGAAGCTCAGACTTATCCTGTTTAACTGGACCAGTGTTCCTGTAGAGCTTGATTTTCTCTATTTGCTTCAGAGCATACGTACGCTAATTATCTCATCTGGTTGAAATCCTCAATCCTCCGCTGGCATTAATAAGCTTAGCACTACCACTGCAGTTTCTCCCTTTCTTCCAACTGTTGAGCAAAACAAAATCAGGCACAGCGTTTCCCATGGCTTTGTATTCAGTTGCACTCATTTTCTTCTGCTCTTGCCAAGGGTCTCAGACAGCGAGATCAGAGGGCAAAGGGAAAGTTATAGATGCTAATTCACAAGCAACCTCATAAAACTATCCTTATTAGTCCTGTAAAAAAAACAACCAAATAAATTGATAACTGCTTCACTGCTGAATCTTTGTGATGAATGAAGTGATCCTTGTGTGGGAGGTATACAGAGGTAGCAGGCTTCATTGCTTAAGAGAGTGATGTATTCAGCAAGAGTGAAAGAGAACTGCAAAGCAAATTATGTGAGAAAAAAGTCTTACCATTTGCCAACCAACCAAATAAATAAATAAATAAATAATCTTTGTCATTGGCAAAATCCCACACCACACCAAACAAACAAAAAACGAGCTGTTAGTTAGGTTTTGTTTGATAAATATGGGACAGGGAAGTTAGGACAAAAGACAAAAATGGAAGTCTAAGATATACTTGAATAAAATATGATCTGGAACTGAACAGTAATCACCTAAAAGTGATTTTTTTTTTTCCATTGAAAACAGAAAAGCAGGTGGTGTTCTTCAGCAATCTTTTTTATTTACTTCATGAGATAGATAGTTTATGTGAAGAAAAGAAAGCACGGAGAGCACCCTGACCCACAGTAGGACAAAAGGCTCTTTTCCTGTGTACCAGATAGGTCCCTTCTGTATGAAGCAGCAGGTAATGACAAATGAAACCAATGATACTTTCACATCCTGAAGTGCTTTGCAGAATTGGGAATCAGTGTCTTATGGAAACAACGCCTGGATCACACGTATTTTCTTTAACCTATGGACACCATTAAGTTAAGACTGAAGCACAAATTTGTCCACTTCTGGTGACTGCCTGCTAAGGAAATACGTGGATGGTGACCAGCTAGCCAGACTGTGATCCCCTTTATTGATTTAAGTAAAATGTGAATAGATCTTTCTCTTGCATAGCAAGACTTGCTGACTGCTCATAGTGAACTCATCCATGTGTAGTTATTTTGGCAGACAGTTAAAACTTTTTAAAGGGCCAACAAGAATAGTTTTATGAGGCTGTTTGTGAATTAGTATCATTCTTTTACCCTTTGCCCTCTGGTATCCTATTTAGTTTTGGGCCCCGTGTCAAGTGTTGGACAAAAGGAGCTCAAGTCAGCATAAAACCCTGGGAAGTGCTGTGCCTGCCGTTGCTCCTTGCTACAGCCTGTAGGTCTTCTGCTGGTTAATTGGTACAGCTTCGTGGATGGAGATATGCCTGTTAATACCAAACGAAGAGGTAGGTCTTCAAAGTATGATGCTAGTTTGTGAGTACTAATTGTCCTGTATGTTTGGACATGAACATGGACACAGAGAAAAAAACATGCAATCTATACTGAGATGTGGCAGGTAAAATTTGACTGAACCACTCTTTTCGTCCATAGGTACTCAATACTTTTATAGAAGTTCCATCATTCTGACTGTACAGAAAGAGAAATGGAGGCAGGGGGAGCTGAAATGACTTCAGCCTGATCTGTGTGTGTGCGGTCCCTATTTCAGAAAGGCCAAAAAAGTTTGAAAATAAAACTGAATGCAAACAAGCTGCAGAACAGTTATCCCATATCTCTTTTAAAAACAAAGAAATGCAGGGGGCAAAGTGTAGTGCTTCAACCTCAGAGCTTCCTTGACAGCTGGACATACTTAAGACCTTCATGAGGAAGGTATACAGCTGATGCAGGTGCTTGCCTCACCTGAGCTGGGTGCTGAGAAACCCCAGGTCACTTTATTTTGCTCCAGATTTTCTGAGTAACTTTCTGGACCTCTTTTGGTCCAGCTCCTAAAACATGGTTTGACATTAAGGGTCTTTGCACCAAAATACTCAAGGGTATGAGTTTTCACACCCCTAAACCTCAGCTCCCCTTGCATGTAATGGATGTAGTTACACTGCTGTACCTCACAGGCATGTCATGAGTTCAAATATGTTAAAATACATTTTTTAGCTTAGATTTGAGCCCGACAAGGAAACACAAATTGCTAAGAAATTTGTAGAAGTGAAGGCACAAATTGCCACAGCTGTTCAACTGTGGTTGGATAACTAGGTATCTTTCATTAGCAAATATCTAAATGCACACTAACAATGCAGGGTTGCTTTAAAGTGGCTAAGCCCCTTAGGAAAAAATTAAGAATATTTCTGCAGATTATCCAAATTACTTCGAACAGCAAAACTGAACTATAACTTGTTAAAGTTTGATAAACAAGTTTTCTTGCAAGATGTCCAATGCACCCAGGAAGAGGAAGCAAACAGGCTTTTTCCTGTTTTGGTGGTCCTTGCAAAGAAAAGTAAATGCCAAAGCAAAACGGATAGCTTGCGTAGCAAAATATGTTGCATAGCAAAATGGACTCAATTTTGCAGCAAAACTCCTAGATTCTCTGAAAGGTCTATTTAGATGAGAAAAGATAGGGCTCGAGTGAGTTAAAAATACACTGAAGAATGCAATCAGTGCAATGTTATTCATTTTGATATTAAACAAGATTTATTTGACAGTAACACCATATGCTCAGTGGTGCTGTCCACAAAATGACAATTCCATTTTGCAACAACTGTTGAAGTTCAAAAATTGTTTTCATTCGGCTTTGGAATAAAAACAAAAAAGCCTTTCAGTTCTTTATGGAATAGAATTGGACTGAAATGGCTGATTTCAGATAAAAAACTCAGCCTTTTCTTTTGTGAGGCCTTTTTGCTCCTAATGGGTTTCTTGGTCACCCAACAGGCAGGGCTTTGGGAGAAGACAGGAAGATGGGCATGGATAATCTGTAACTTTTCAGAGGCCCAGATACTATTCAACAGCATTGCTTGATGAAGTGCCAACCTGCTGAAAACATTTCCATCAGCACTACTGCTCAGTTCTTGATGCTGCTAAGATTTTTTTGGATTGATAAGGCATGATTGTAGTACACAAGCTTTGTCAAGGATGAGACTGGAGCCTTTTTCTGATGGGCTGAAGATTCTGGCAACAGGAGAGCTTTGGAAGCAGCAGAAGTGAACATGGCAAAAGTTGGGTGCTATTGGTAAAATGTCCGGCACTGTGAGCCTCACAATGTCAGTGTTCAGAAACATCAGGAGAGATTGTAGATTCAGTGGATCAGAGGGATTTTAGTAAATGTAAATTTAGTGGATTAGAGTCTCTTACTCTCTCTGAGAGAAGCTTTCTTTCACATGGGTTGTAAGCTGAGAAACATAGGCACAAAAATACACAAATCCCCCAAAATACACAAATACCATTTTTCCATTAAAAATTGTGGAAAAACATTTTCTTTCTCATAGATGTTCAAAAACCTGGGTTTTCATCCGAAATACCTCCAAACCTGAAAACTTCGGGTGGGGGAAAAGGAAAGTTTCAATTAAGAAATGCTGCTATGACACCTTGTGGGGATTAGTTGCCTCAGGTATCCATTTGTGTGAATGGCTCTTTGAGCACATTCCCAGCTGACTGGCATCGGTTGTCCCGCACTCCTCCTCCTAACCTGCACTCGGTTCCTCTCTTGAAGGAAGGATGTCATGGTGCATCGTGGCAGTCGTCCCCGAGATGCAGCTGGTGTTTAACTGGGGAGTCTAAAACCTTGAGAAGAGTGAGGCAGCCAAATTACTATTCCTGTGAGGTACCACAGTAGCATTTCTGAATTGAATTGTTGCTGTTTTCGGCCAAAATCTTTTGGTTTCGAGGATTTTCAACTCTTCAATGAAAAGTTAAAAAAATTGGCAGAAAGTACACACTGTGACGAAAAAAAAATTGTTAACATACGAACAAAAAGTTTGACAGGAATGTGTTTTTTTTTTTAACCAGCTCTAACGAAAGAGCTACAAACACATCCTTCGAGCACTACAAATAATTAGGTATCGGTATTAAGGGAGTTTGCTAATTCTTGTAGAAGTTACATGTTACCGATGAGACTTGAGATCTTTGGGCTCTCAGCGCCGTCCTTTGTCTGCAGGATCGTGCTCTTCCCTGCCTCTCTGCTGCACTGATGTTGCACGTAGTCAGACACAGAGCGTCCTGTTTTCATGTGTACACACACGCACATGCGCTGACAAGTTTATAACCAGGCCAGTTTGACACTCTTGGCTCTAGCTGACTCAAAATTGGGCACATATGGTTAATAGGAGGCAGCACCCGTGGAAGAACTGTATTTGCTTTGAACTGGCAGGTGACAGCAGCAGAAGTATTTGGCAAGAAAGACCCTTCTGGTGTGTGTGTGTGCGTGTGTGTGTGCGCGTGCGTCTGTGTGTGTTGCTACTGGTTTGGGTTTCCCAGCAAAGCACATAGACAGAGGAAGATGACTGTACAGCCACCACACTGTGTTCCATCCTGACATGGAGCTCGGATGACGCCTGGCCCAAGGGCATTAGACAGAGTACGCTCTTGCCAGTACCCAGGGCAGTCCAGCCCCTTGCAGGTGTGGAGAAGCTGTGAAAACTCAATTTGGCTAGTGGAGAATGTGTGTGCGTGTGTCCTCACACTGCCTAATAAACATGTTCATCCAATTAAGAGGAACAATGATATTCATTAACAAAACAGATACTAAAAAATACTCATTTAAAACAATCACTGCTACTTCCTCAGCTTTTCACTTCATTGCTGCTTATGCGAGTAAAAACAACAAACTAAGTGGAGACCTCATGGACACCAGGGACCAATTAATGCCACGTGACTTCCTCCCAGGCTTCCATGAAAATAACTGTATTATAATGGTCTGTGATATTAATATCGGCTTTGGGAAAGTTAGGCAGCAGCTCCATAGGGAAGGATGTAGCATGAGCAAGCATTCTGGAATGTGCAGTATTTGACAGAAGAGAAGTGGTGTCTCTCTATAAGTTGCATCTCTTCTTGCTATGAAAACAGAAAAGTCAACTGGGAATATACAAATTCCCATGGGGGAATCTGAGAAGTCTTTTTTATAAGGGGATGCCTTTCCAGTATCTGATCGAATAAATTTCACAGCCTCTCGGCTTTTAAGACAACAATCATCAATCTAAAGATTAAGTCTAGGGATTAAATTCTGAGGTGATTTTTGGATTCTAAATTTATACTGCCTCAGAGTTCACTTTTCAGGTTTTACCTCCTCACAGCTTAAATAATTTTGAGGATCTGCTTTTAACCTCATGGCTATGTAGAACCCCACCAGATTTTTGCCTCAGAGTATGTGGCTCAGGGCTGTGAAGAAGCAACACCTCAGCAGTTATAACTGCTGCCTAAAGTCCCTATAGCTGACAAAGCTGTATGGGGATTGCTTTGCAAGAAGAACTTATTTTGCTTCTTAGGCTGGCCTAGCTGGCTTGAAACACAGTTCTGCTATTTCAAACTGCATATGCACTGAGACATGCAAGAGATGGAATTTATTGCTCTCCTTACACTGGTGACGTATAGATAACACAGGCAGGACCTACGGGTGTCAATGGAGCCAGTTAGAGGTAAAAGCAGCAATCTCCCCATCCCAGCCTGCCCCAGGGACCCCACACTTCCTCCCATATTTAGACCCAGGCATATTCGCCGGGCACCATGCACGTGTGCTTGTGCCGCAGTGACACCATGGTCCATAACTTTCTCATGCTGAACTTTTCTTGGAGTGGAGAGACACACACAGACCACCCTCCCCTGCCCCAAAGGCCGGGCAATTAAAAGGTGAAGGCACCGGGTAAGACTCACCAGCAGAGGAGGGAAGCACCGCGTAGCAGTGAGATTGATGCTCCGGCAGGGAAAGAAGCAGCCACAGTAGCCTGGGTGATTGCAGCCATCCAGCCCACATCTCCCCTGCTGAGCCACGTACCTGAGTGTAAAGGACATATGAAATGGCTTAATGTGCATGCCAAGGCGCCAAGTGGAAAAAGTACAAGGAAAGTAAGTGGGAGGAGAGCATGGTTTAATGTCTTTCGCGATGACTTTATCCTCAATTTCTGCATCTCCACGGTAGGAATATTAACTCCAAAGATGCACGTTAGCAAGCAAGAGCGGACAAGGTGAAGGCAGTCAAATAACTGAGCATGAAGTGGGTTAACTGAAAAAGTGGATCTAAATAGCATCACATTTGGAGGAGTGATTTGGGTTAGAGGTTCAGCTCAGCTCAACATTGGAAAGTTCAAATGCTGGTTAAAATTCGGATAAACTTTTGACCCCTTTTTCTTGTAGAAATCAGACTAGAATCACACAAACACAGACTCTCTCATGAGCTTTCCAATACTGCTTTCTTTTGACTGAGCCAGTAATAGAAGAACAGATTTCCTCATGATACTCCTGTATTTCTGCTTCCAAACTCACCCAGTTTTTCTTTTCTTTTCCAAACCTGAAAAGTTTTTCATTCTATTCCATATAAGGTTTGGATGATAGCTGAGGGCAGGTCCGGCTCTATCCTGACTGATTTTTGCATCTCTGGGGATAATCGTCATCTTTGCTGGCCTTTTTCCCATCCAGTGTTAAATATTTTCATTAATGACTGGAGAATTAGTCAGTCCAAAGACACAGAGATTGTATTTTCCAAACACCAACTGTTGCTCTCCTCCCAAGCAGAAATGCATGGCCCTGGTGGCCCTCACCCTGGGCAGCTCTGCACGAGATGACCATCTAATTTTTTTATTCTCTCTCCCCTGATCTTCCTCATTTGGAGTCTGCCAGCAAGTTTTGCTCACTCTTTACTCCTTCTGCTCCTTTCTCTATGCCCCTGAGTTATCTCCCCTCATGACTCGTGAACAGCAGCTCCCACCGGTTATATGTCCTTTCCACCCCCCCAATGCTAGCTAAAAAGGAGAAGAGGGAAATATCTTCTGAAAACATCAGCATTTTCTTCAAGCCCACTCAGATCATCTGTTTGCTGATTCCTATCCTGTAGCCTGTGACCTCAGCAGTGCAGGAGTTTTAGTTCTGTTTTCTTCATCGGGCTGATTACATTGTCAGCACTTAAAATAAATAGGAATTAATAACAGTAAAATTAATCAACACTTGGGAGTGTAACCACCCTTAAGATTGATGGAATCAACTCATAGGTGATAATTAGAACCAGCCAGCAGCTTTTTCCCAAAACTTAAATGTAAATTTCCTCCATGTTAGAAACCGCACATTAAAACACCCTCCCACAGCATGCAACTTTCCTTGTTCTTTTTTATATCCTCACAGTTTGGCAGGTCCTGTATTGGCCACAAAAACAAACAAGAGTATCCAACCCTCACCAAATATTGCTTTCACATACTTCTGGCTCATCTGAACTTAGAAAGCACCAGAAATACAACTGAGCCTGAACTTTGGAAATTCTTGAGCCTGTTTTTCAGGCCCAAGAGGTGGAGAAAACGTATCTGAGCTCTTGGATTCTTTTTCCAAATGGATGTTTCTGCGGTTTCTCTGCCAGCAAGTGCTGCAGTGACTGGGTCTGCATGCAGACTGCAGCACCCGTTGCGCTGCTGTGCCCGCCTGGGTGGGGAATGCAGAGTCAGTGCTCAGCTGTGGGAACCAAGCCCAGCGCTAAGATGTGCACCCACCCCGGCAGCCAGAGGCCAAAGTCATCTGTGTTTTAGCAGCATTGAAGTTATTTAATGATTTCCATTGCATCTAAGCTGTGTTTGCCTTCAGAGTAACCCAAGTTGTTCAACTGCACAAAGGACCAGATTTATCGGAGGGGATTCCCTTGATGGAGGTCAGGCGTAACGACTAGAAGGAGCTTTGATTTTGTGCTTCCTAGTGATTTTCCTTCCCTTCTTCCTTCTCTTTTTAGATTACAAAGGGCAAGGCTCTGTGCTGCTGCTGTTGACTGGAGCGAGGACCATATTCAAGTCCTGCAGGCAGGAGCAAGACGTGAGCATCCCGGCTCAGGAAACAAGTGCAGCAACTTTGCAGTTGTGTGGGGAACAACATCTTCAGAATGACTTGGTGTTGTGGCTTTGATGATTTCTTCAGACACTGTAAGTAGACTGACAAATTGACTTTCAAGTGAAAGGTCATTGAAAAGGATTGTGGATAAAAGCATCTGGATTTACAATTAAAAAGCTACAGAAGTTCAGTTTACAACTCTACTGGGTTCTGTGCGTAGGAGTTTCTATCATATAATTTGGCAGCTTCTTCTGCATTCTGATTGGCGTTGTAGAAAATAAAAATTCCTTGTGGTTTCTTTATTTTTTTTTCTTTTTAAACACAGTGGAGAGTTGTGGTGTTTTGGCAAGTCTGATACAAAGAAATATTGTACTGGCATTGTCTCATATTGTAGGTGACCTCAGACCTGAACTATACAAGGGAAAAAAATAGGTCTCTGTTGAATAGAGCACACATGTGCTTGAATCAGATTATAGAGAGAGTGTGAAAAGCAGAGCACACACACACGATACACATAATACTGATGCCGTAGGCTTAAATGCAGTGGCCTGATTCTCATCCCGCTGGTGCAAGTCAGGAGCAGTCGTGTGGCATTAAGGCTTGCCCTGCTCTCGTGCATGAGGTTCCTTCTGGTATTGCCCTCCCTAAGGCCACGACCCACGCAAAAGGGCATTTGCAAGGCAGTTAGGTGGCTGAGATTACTTAACGCGTCCAAATACACACAACACATGACTCCCGTGGGTGGTTGCCTTTCAGAGTGCTTGTGAAAAGATGTTTATGGATCTCATTTCTTTTTTCTTTTTCCCCTTTCAGGAACCAGGATGGGAACTTTAATCCTGGAAATCCTTACCCGTAAAGGCAAACATTGCACGCAGAAAGGTTCCCTCTCTCCGTGCCTCCCTGGCACTCCTTCCTCCCTTCCCCTTCTTTGTGGGATATAAAACTAAACTAAACAGAGATTTGTCCCTATCAATATTGACTTGACTGATTTCCCTTTTCCTGACTTCTCTAATCCTGTGGTAGATTTTCTGTGACATTTGTTTCCGGTAGCAGATTCATATGAATGTTCACTCTAGAAACAGAACATTTCCAAACATCTATTAAAAAGCAAAACAGTGTGGTCAAAGAAAATAATGGGGGATGTTTTTCTCCACAGTTTAATTTCAGCAGCTTCTGGTATTTTCTTTCTACTTGAAAAAGTAGTTTTTCTCCAATATGTAAGGGTTTCCTTTCATAAGAAAACAGACTCAATAGAGCTATTATGTAAAACAGTGCAGTAAGCCTCCTTGCGTTGTCCTCTTTGCAGGAATTAGTCACCCAATATGGCCCAGAGACAAGATGCCACCCACAGCTACCTGAAAGCCCAGACTGCAGTCATTAACAGAAACCTGATGACCTTCAGGCTGGTACCTATGGTGGAGCTGAGACAACCGCACCGATTTCCTTCTCTCCATCAAAAGGTTTCTTTGTTCTCAAGGAAGAAGACAAGGAGCTACCCTGGTTTTGCTTCCAGCTGCTTCTCCTGGTCTTTATGGGACAGGAACAAGTCTTTGGGGCAGAACTCACGTTCCTGGATGAGAACTGTCCCCGTCACATCGGAAATCTCACGCTGTTGCTAAAGGAAGATGGGGTGAGGGGAATTGCATTCTGAAAGTGCCTCCACTGATGGCAGAGGAAATCTGAGCAAGGTGCTCTGCAGACACTAAAGTTAGGGTAGAAGGAGCCTGCCTGCTTCCCCTCTGAAAAATGGGTGCAATGATCCTCTTCTCTCTTCTTCTCGCTCCCTTTGATGCATCCACATTGCACAATACATTGCGTCTGTACTCCACACAGACTGAGAGGGAAGAACTGATGACAAATTTTGAAATGTCAGTGAAGAACTAAGCATGGGGTTTTTTTTGTTTAAACAGTACATCCCCATTTTGTTAGTAAAAGAGTAAACATGGCCGGAAGCGGGACACTCCCTATTTTGGGGAGCTTGAGCAGGATCTACACAGACAAAGGCAGCAGGGAGTGCACTGAAATGGGAACTCTTTGCATGGGCCTGGCTCCTACGTAAAGGAGAGGTCACTGGGTTGATCGTACTTGGGCCAAATGCTGCACGTGGCTACTGCTGCCTACATGTTACAGTAGACACCATGCTGCACTCACAGTCAGTGTAGAAGGAAGCTTTTGGCTGGTTGCATACTGGCGTGGTGGGGGAACATGCTCTCTGCTCTCCTGC
>NW_010512525.1:19470-27005 GCF_000687285.1 Phaethon lepturus | reverse complement strand
TGAAGAGATCCATATGGGGGGATGAAATTTTCACCACGTGCCCAGCAGATGATGGAGAATGGCAGACTTTGGTCTCTTCAGGGATCTGCTTGGTAGAGTACCATAGGATAAAGCCCTGGAGGGAAGAGGGGTGCAGGAAAGCTGGTTAATGTTCAAGGATCACCTCCTCCAGGATCAGGAGTGATGCATCCCAAAAAAGAGAACATCAAGCAAAATCACCAGTAGGCCTGCATGGATGAAAAAAATGCTCCTGGACAAACTCAAATATAAAAAGGAAGCCTACAGAGGCTGGAAACAAAGACAGGTAGCCTCGAAGGAATACAGCAAAATTGTCCAAGCATCCAGGGATCAGGTTAGGAAAGCTAAAACCCTGACAGAATTAAATCTGGCCAGGGATGTCAACAAGGGCAGCAAGAAAAGCTTCTATAGGTACATTGGTGATAAAAGGAAGACTAGGGAAAATATGAGCCCTCTCTGGAAGGAAACGGGAGACCTGGTTACCTGGGACATGGAGAAGACCGAGGTAGTCAGGGACTTTTTTCACCTCAGTCTTCACCAGCAAATGCTCAAGCCACACCACCCATGTTGCAGAAGGCATAAGCAGGGTCTGGGAGAATGAAGAACTGCCCACTGTAGAAGAAGATCAAGTTCAAGACCATCTAAGGAACCTGGAGGTGTACAAGTCCATGAGACCTTATGAGATGCATCCGCTAGTCCTGAGGGAACTGGCAGATGACGTTGCTAAGCTACTGTCCATCATATTGGAGAAATCGTGGCAGTCTGGTGAAGTTCCCACTGACTGGAAAACAAGAAACATAACCCCCACTTTTAAAAAGGGAAAAAAGCAAGACCCAGGGAACTGCAGGCTAGTCGGTCTCACCTCTGTGCTGGGCAAGATCATGGAGCAGATCCTCCTGGAAACTCTGCTAAGGCACATGGAAAATAACGAGGTGATTGTTGACAGCCAACATGGCTTCACTAAGGGAAAATCATGCCTGACAAATTCAGTGGCCTTCTGTGGTGGGGTTACAGTGTTGGTGGAAAAGAAAAGAGAGACTGACTTGGACTTGTGCAAAGCATCTGATACTGTCCCATACAACATCCTTGTCTCTAAATTGCAGATACATGGATTTGATGGATGGACCACTTGGTGGATAAGGAATCAGCTGGGTGGTCACACTCAAAAAGTTGCAGTCAACAGCTCGATATCCAAGTAGAGACTAGTGACGAGTGGTGTTCCTCAGGAGTCAGTATTGGGACAGGCGCTGTTTAACATCTTTGTCAGCAACGTGGACAGTGGCACTGAGCGCACCCTTAGCAAGTCTGCCAATGACACTAAGCTGTGTGGTGTGGTCGACAGGCTGGAGGGAAGGGATGCATCCAGAGGAACCTTGACAGGCTTGAGAGGTGGATTTGTGCAAACCTCATGAAGTTCAAGAAAGCGAAGTGCAAGGTCCTGCACAGGGGTCAGGCGATCCCAAGCAAAAAACCTGGCTGGGCTGAGAATGGATTGAGAGTAGACCTAAGGAGAAGGACTTGTTGGTGTTGGTTGATGAGAAGCTCAACATGACCCAGCAATGTGCCCTTGCAGCCCAGAAAACCAACAGTATCCTGGACTGCATCAAAAGAAACATGACCAGCAGGTTGAGGGAGGTGATTCTCCCCCTCTACGCTGCTCTGGTGAGAGTCCACGTGGAGTACTGCATCCAGCTCTGAGGCCCCCAACATAAGAAGGACGTGGGCCTGTTGGAGTGGATCCAGAGGAGGGCTATGAAGATGATCAGAGGGCTGAAGCACCTCTCCTATTAAGAAAGGCTGAGAGACTCGGGGTTGTTCAGCCTGGAGAAGAGAAGGCTCATGGCAGACCTTATTGCAGCCTTCTCATACCTGAAGGGGGCCTACAAGAAGGCTGGAGAGGGACTTTTTACAAGCACATGTAGTGATAGGACAAGGGGTGATGGCTTTAAACTGAAAGAGAGTAACTTTAGATTAGATATAAAGAAGAAGTTCTTCACTGTGAGGGTGGTGAGGCAATGGAACAGGTTGCCCAGAGAAGTTGTGGATGCCCCATCTCTGGAAGTGTTCAAGGCCAGATTGGATGGGGCTTTGAGCAACCTGGTCCCCCCCCGGTGTCCCTGCCCATGACAGGGGAGTGGAACTAGATGACCTTTAAGATCCTTTCCACCCAAATCATTCTAAGATTCTATGATTCTAATACAGCCTTCAGAGAGGGAAAGTAAATGAATCTGGTGGTTACTGAGGGCCGATGGCTTAGCTCCTCGCTGTCCTCCTCGCTGACAACTTACTGTACACAGACACCGGGCTGAGCCCAGTTTTCTAAGAAAGCTATTAGCTAAATATTACCTTTCTGCTGTAAACCAGAGTTGCTGGGAAAAGGATGCTGCCAGTCACAGCTTGTGTAAGCCCTCCTGCAATCCTTGCCAACTGTAAATCGGCTCCCTCCGCAGTGTGATCTGTCCACTGGCAGGATGCAAACGAGCTCCAGCACTTAGCGCTGGGATTGATGCTCCTGAGCATGAAGTTGCAAAGGTCCCAACTACACCACAGAGCGGTGGGAGCATCAGGGTTGCGTGCTTGTTCTGCGAGGCTGGCTTAGGACAGCTGATGATGAGGTGCTGCAATTTTTTCTACATGCCACAGCTCTGCAGATTTAAATTTAAATCACCGTTGCTATACAGTGATATGCTATAAGGCCGTGGCCATTCTTTCATTGAAGACTCCAAATACAAATAAAAACAGCAGTGACTTCAGCAAGAAGACTTCTGTGGGTTTGGGAATTGCCCCTGGCAGTTTGCAGCAGGGTTTCGTTGCTGTGGACCTGCATTGCAAATGGGACCTGTGTGGGAGGGGAATACATGCTACCATAGGGGCTGGGGATCTGTCTCCTCTCCCAGCTGCTCTCTCTTTCCCACTGTATTCATGCCGAACTTCCCACCAAAGATTCCAGAGAAACATACAGCCCACTCGCAGGACGAGGGCCACTGAGTGAGCTGGGAAAGTCAGAAGAAGTTTGATTGTTTGACTGACTTGCAAACTTAACACTTTTTCCATGCAGAAATAAATTGGAGTATCGCTTAAGTAGGCAATTGCTGAGCTTTCTATTTTTGTTCGATTTCTCCCCCTCCCCCTTTTACTAGTTTTCCTTCAACTCTGTTTTCCAATGTTACTGAGTTATTATTATCCAGATCCAAATCTCACAGTTTCACTGAAGGAGAACGTGTATTAAAATACCAGATTTGCCAGAAAACATCTGCAACTTGCAAGCCTATTGTATTACTATTATATGAGCAAGCCATTGTAAATTCTTTTAAGTCTGTAACTTATTTCACGTTAACACACTGCGTGTTTTACAACACCATTTCAAAGTTTATGGCCTTTTTTCTTTAGCCGCTTGTTCCAATTGCATCTTATATTTCATCAAATATGGTAAAGAAACCATGAGAATAAATTGATGCTCCATATGAACCCCCTTATAAATGGATGTTGCCAAATTGCTGTAAAATGGTTTTCCCTTTTAGCCCTCCAGAATTGTTAGTAGATTTCTGAGGCCAAATTCTACAGGGAAACGTTATGACCATTTAAGGCCTCCAAACTTTATGCTTCAGTACAAAAGGCCTAAGGGCGAGGATTTCAAATGGATGAAGTGGAGAAATTTGCACTTCCTTAAGAAAACACAGAGCATTTCCTTCCGCGTGTCAGAAACGAAAAGAGAAAATACAAACTAATTTGTCAGGAAATTTTCCTTGTATAATTCTCTCTTCAGCCCTTCCCCTCCCGCCCTTCCCTGTTCCCACCGCAGCCCCCCAAGCCTTATTTTCTCCTCCTTCTTGTCAGCTTGACGGCCGCAGGTCCCAGCTCCAGGAACCGTGATGGACGACACTCTGCTCTTCACCTTGTGCGCAAGAGCTCGGCTGTAACGTCTCCTCGTGCTCACAGCTTGCTCCTGCCACCCTCTTCCCCGCTCGCCTCCTCGCCCGGGCTCACGCCGGCAGACAATCCTTCAGCAGGTAAGTACCGTTCGGGGACACCAGCTCAGCCGCGAAGGACGGTTCGTCATTTGGCTCTAATGGGACGCTGGTGTAAAATGAAAAAAACACTTGTCATATTTATGAGTTACTGTGAGTTAATAATACGCTGGGATCCATTAGTTAAAGCACATTTGCTCCAAACATGTGGCTTCAGCTTTTTGTTTTTCATTCAAGCAACATTTTTTCAGATGAAACGCTGTTGCCGTTCTTCTCCCAGGTGCTCAGTAAGCCTCAGGGAGTTACAGCATCAATTATTTTTCTCCTCATATGTGGAACACAAAGGAAAAAAGAAAAAAAAAAAAAGGAGCATCCTAGCCAGAGAAGATGGAATTATTATCCAAAATAATAATAAAAGGAATATCAAAACATCCAGAAATCAAAAGCTGCAGCCAGCTGAACAAATGTAGTTGAAATTGAAAACACAAAAAGTCTGCAGAAGATTCTCTTGCAAATAAAACTGGCTCTGCTCTCTCTGTATTTTTAGCAATCTGTCCTACCTGAGCCAAATCTTTTTCTGTTAAAGTCTGTCTATTTTCTTTGACTCTATTTTGAACGATAAACTCATTAGTGCCTTGCAGGTGGGTTTGCCTGAATTTAGAAACTCCAGAAAGGACTAAAATGACAAGCGAAAACAGAGCATGAACAGAAACTTGTTTTCATACTCTTGCTTCTGAAATTGTGCTGTGTTTATGTGTAATAAAAATCAAGATGTTCATCTCTCTTCCTCTCCCCCTCTGTAGTACTTTTTCAGTGCTGAAGAAGTCAAGAGCAGAATTTACCCCTCCCTTGATGCCATCTTTTTTTCCTCCTCTGTTTCATCACAGCTGCAGGGACTCCAGCCAACTCAAACTGTACCTTTGCACTTCACTGCTTAGGACTTTGCCGCACGTTCCGTTTGACAAGACTTTTTAATGTAGATAACCGATCAGGCAGACTGCAACTTCAAACTGGCAACTGCGTTCGCACGGACGCCAGCATTTCACACCTCACTGCTTTATCCTTATGATGGCGGATTTCTCTAAAATCAGGAGGAGGTGGCACCGCAAACTTTGTGAAACCCCACTCACTCTCATTACCTGTGGCTTAATTTGCAATGCCTTGCCTAGAGGAACAGAGCAAGCTCCACCTGCTCTTTAATTCAGGATGTATTTTGCCCACCATTCCTAGGAAACATTTATGGAACAATTTACGTATTGTTGCTGCTTTGTTGGTAATAAGATTTCTTTTATTTTATAAGCCCAAATTAAGCAAAAAAGCTCCTCCACTGCTGACTCAGCCTCCAAAGCTGCACTTTATATATGTCAAACAATATATATAAATTTATAAGGTGAACAATGGTTGTATTTAAGTACTGATTTAGTAATCATGAACTTCGCTGGCAGTATCCTTTGGAAACTAAATCCATAAATTTTATTAGTATTAAATGTTTCTAATGGGAGTTGACAAATACTTGAACTGAGTTGCTTTTTCTCCGCACTTGGCAAAAGGAAAGGGACAAAAATTCCTATTACACAATGAGAAATGCATTAATACTAAAACCCATTCATCTCAATTTTGTACAAATATAATTTAAGACCTTTTACAACCATTGGTGAAATTACAATGTGCTGTGGGGAAGTTGCAAAAATTTTATGAGAGTAATAAAATTGTCATTGTAATACCATTATAGGGTGCAGGGACAATATAGATATTTGAATTACCTATTGTCCTTATGCCAGGTTGAAAAAGCTACATGCAGGAATTATAGCATGTAACGGAGACAACTGTTGAAACAAACCAGAGAAATGAAATCCAGGTCCACTTTAGCTGGCCTAAGACAAATCTGCATTAGAAACCCGGACTCAGAATACCCTTCCCACTTGTGTCAACAACAATGAAATTTAAATGGGTGGACTGTTTTATATTTGTGTCAACGGTAGCAGAGAGACCAACTAATTAAGCAGAGATTATGTGTAATAAAATAGTGTTGCATCCAAAAAACTGATGTTTTTAGCTTCTGTGTCGTATTTCCTAGGGCTTGCACTCAAGCCTGACTGAAGGTAATCATGGTGGTCCCCCTTGTTCGTAGCCAAAAAAGCTTCTCAGGTAGCTCATGGCAAACCCATGAAATCTTACCTGGGATTAAAATGGTGTTAACTTTCTAGAGGTGAAAATTCCTTTCACCGAAGAATAGTGTTGCTGGGTTATATCCAGGGAAAGAGGATTGCTTTCTCCCTGCCTGTCCAAGAGACGAACAAAAGGAAAAAAGAGAAGGGAAAACAAGAGAGGCAATTGCAGCCTTGTACGTTAGCAACATTTCACTGGCTGCGTTCTAGAGAGTAATAAAAGAATCGAAATAGTTCAAGCATCTGCCCTTGGCTGAGGGACTTGTAATTATGCACTACAGACTCCACTCCCTTGGAACAACTGTCTTTGATTCCTATCTCGTCTTTTATTACAGCTGAAATGCAAAACTCCTGATGAAACTATTACATTTCCATGTGAAATTCACAGCTATAAGGGGAAACCTCTGCAAAGTTGCCAGACTTTTGAAGGGGGGCAGAAACATATGGGCAAAGGTTGTAAAGTTCCCTTCCAAGTTTCAAAGGTCCAACCACTTGAGGCAGCCTGTTCTGGAGTTTGGGATTTATTCTCCTCCATTCAGGAAACACTTCGGAATGGGAGTAAGAAAGTTAATTTTATTTCCTGTTTATTAAGAGTTACCATATTGTGAATTGTAGTGCAGCTGATCGCTCTCCTTAAAATCACTGGCCACTTAGTCCTCACTGGGATTATGAGAACCATGGCAAAATCTCCCGGTAGAGATTTCCGAATACCCAGAGACGCAGTGAGACCTACTACCCTTTCAATACCCCTTAAGGTTTTTGTTCCGACTTCAGACGACACCCTCCCACATGCGGGAAAGACTGATAAACCTTGCTAGGAGACTCAAAGTGAACGACTGGAGCTTGCTCTGTCTGCCCAAGTCTTGCCCAGAGGAGGTGAGCAGGGAGCGTGGGAGAAGAGGCAGAGATGCCAGCTGGTGCTTACCCCCTCTTTCTGAGCAGGAATCCACATTCGGGCATCTGCTTTGAAGTCACCAGCAGGGTGCAGAGCACGTTGGAGTCCTGGAAAGCAGGTCCTGGTCAATGAGTGCGCCATTTTGCGTCCTCCCGGTGGGACAACTCGAAGGACATCGCTAGTGGCTTCTGAAAAAGCCGGCTGAGATAGTGTTGCTGCCTCTCCTCTGCCCCACCTGGAGGTGGCAGTGCCAGGATCGGCACTCACGGGGGACAGTCGCCGCTTTGTTGGCCACAGATGAAATGTCTAAGGGAGTCCCCCCGTGCCCGTACACATGCACTTGGTATTTTATTGAAAGCGAATTAAGAGCACACCTTTCTGTGCTCAGACAGCCTAAGCTTGCCCCTGCAGCTAGGGAAGCTATTCAGCAGCCTGAGCTCCCGTCACGCTTATTCCCATGTTTCACACGTTGCCAAGAGGCAAGAA
>NW_010512525.1:0-19439 GCF_000687285.1 Phaethon lepturus | reverse complement strand
CAGTGCAACCTTTTATTTTCTGTTCTTTTTACTCTGGCTAATATGTCTTCTTGGTAACCACAGTATAATAAATTTCATAGAGCATGACCGGCATACTTAGTTCGTATTATTCATTTGCAGTCATTTATTTTTTCCAGCTCCTCTTCCCCTCCCGGTCCCCCCTCCCCAGTGCTCACTCTGTGGAATGATAATAATACACACACAGAGCAGCGGCTGGCTGAAAAAGGACTTAAAAACAACAAGTAAGAGGATCTTTCTGTGCTCACACCTGTTTTAAGATTTGTTATCCTTAAAAAGGAAAGCTGTAGGGATTCACTCTCTTTCTTCCTTGTAGACCCCAGTGGAATATACCATTAAACCACAGGGAGGAGAGAAAGCCTCCAGTGCACTTAAATGTACTTATGTCAAATCCATCTCATTCTTCCTGCCTTCTTTCCTCAATCTAGCCACCGTTCCCAAGGGCTGGAGAACATTACAACCCATTCACTTTATATGAATGGGCACAGACAGACTTTTTCACCATTTCGATATGTCTACATTTGCAGGCATATCCTGTAGGCCAACTGAAACAGCCTTAATTTCAATTTACTGTCTCCCTGAGGAACATGCCATTCTCCTGAAAGTGGAAAAAACCCTCAGTGGCCATTCCCTGCCCCCCCTCCCTCCACCTCAAGTCAAGATCTGAACTGGAGGGAAAATTTCTCCCAAGATTAATGGACTACAGTTTTGATGCTTGTAACAGGGCACATGATCTTTATTAAACAACTAATGAACAACTTGCACTGAAGTTTGGAAGGTGCTCAGCGTTACTGTACACAACTCGTCTAAATCCAAGTCCCTGTAGAACGGTGTTATATTAAGAAAAAGAAACTGTTCCTCAGTGGTCATTCAGCTCTGCCTTGTTTTTCAGCAGTCCTATCAGTAATGACAAAAACAACGCTAGTAAAAAAGTAGCCAAGATCTTGACTTACTAACTTTGGGAGCATGCTATGATCAACTCAGTAAAGAGTAAAGGTGGGATGCTCCCACCTTCCTAAGACAAGTATTAGGGGTTAGCTGTTAATCTAACAAACCATAAAGAGAACAGATAACAAATACAGATTCAATGAATAGTGGCAGCATGGAAAAACACCAGTACTGCTTGCCAGGCCTTTGTGGTCACAGCTCTGATTTATAGCAAACCTGCATGTAGAAATCTGGATTGAGGAGAGGGATATGTGTATCTTTGCAGAAACACCGATGGCATACTGTCGTTCAGGCTCTCCTGGTACCTAGCATTGCAGGATTTCACTGGGCTTTCGGTAATTGCCTGGAAAAACTGCCAACATAGAAGCCAACGTGCAGTACTGCTAATGGTGCACAGCTCTGCAAGATTATAGTTAACCATTTATCATCTAATAGCCACGGTACAAACCCAGTTGTATCTCCCAGCGCTCTAAATACCATGATATTCCAACAAGCTTCTCAGGAAAGTATCAGACACTGGAGCATATGGCCAAACAGTGATTCACGTTATTACACTGAAACAGTTTTAGCTTTACTGGTGTATTCCTGAATACTTAATGTTTTCTGTGCGGTCTCTTTTGGGAGGATGATAGTTCATAGATTGATGGGCCTGGTCCAAGTCATCCAAGTGGCCTGACGTTGTAAATCTGGTTGCAGAAGCTTGCATTTAAGGCAGCTCTTTCTGGTGCGCTCGCATTTGAGATGTGCCGTTATGAACAGGCATAGGTGGGCAGAAGCGGGGGGATCTTCTGGTCAAAAGAAGTCATGAGGATTTGGGCTGGGCCAGAACCGCCATCTCAGCTTTCCACAGACCGGCAAATTACGACGACAATAGCCACCTCCATTTCAGAGTTTGAAGCTGTTCTTTTTTCTATTGTAGGGGAGCATTTTATTTATTTTAGCTACACTGCAATTAAAAATAGCAGCAAACCGAGAAGTGGTTAGGGTGAACACACAGAAGAATCGGCCTCAGTGGAGAAAGGAGTTTTGCTTCCCACAGTTACAAACAACCTCCGCTTAGCAAATTGGATGTCTTTCCAGATTGCAGATGACTCCAGAAAAAACAAAGTCCCAACTGCAACTTGAGGGCCAGAGTTAAGTCTGCTGTACGTGGCCATGACTAAGTAAGGAAGACAGTGGAGTCAGATAGTATTTTCTCCTCTGAAAATGCCCATCTTTTGATCTGTTTTTTGGGTTGTCCCATTATCATGGAATGGGAACGGTAAATCTTTCCAGGGAGTGTCCAGGGAAATTCTTAGACATAGTCAGATTCAGGATATGGCACAAAGCCATCTCTTAACCAAATTAATAAATACTTTGCAGCAAGACATGAGACGTCTTCGGAGCTATTATTCTAAAGGTTTGTTCTGGTCATTGCTTCTGTTTTAGCATTACACCATAGTTCCCTTGCAATCACAGATGCTTGCATAAAAGAAACATTATGCTGAGACTAATGCTTTTCATACTTAGGAAATCTTTTTCTTATTAGTAGCAAGCGATGGGGAGAGTACCCCTCTCCCATTTTCCGATGACTGTACAAATGTCCTAGATCATGGGTTTTTTAAAGAGAAATAGAGTTAGAGAAAAGCTAAAGCTTGACCTGCGATTTGACAGAGTCAACCTTCAGTGCTGTGTTTGCTCAGTTTGGGTTTGCCGAGGGCTGGAGGTGCTGGGGGGCTGCACAGAAGGGACGCCCGCTCGGTCTGACGGCTGCGTTCGGCCCCCGGGCGGGAGCTGCCCTTTGCAGCCTTCTGCTGGTGGAGCAAGGCGGTGTCGGGCTCCCGCAGAGGCTCGTACCGTACCTGTGAGTACGGCTGGGTAACCTGCACAGTCAGACTTTCCGACAGAGTGTAAAGCATTTGCTATTATTAATCGACCCAGGTGCTAATTGGCTTGATTCTTCACTGAGAGAAGCCCGTTTTTCAAACACCCAGGACAAAACCTGTTAAACCTCGATCAGGATGCAGACAGGGAAGGTGCGGATGAGTCTGGACTAATTACGGGGCAGCGGCTGACAGGCGGGTTCCTGCATTTTCAGCCAGAGCAGGTGATTTCGAAACCCGACCTCCGGGCAGCTGCCAGCTGGGCAGCACGTTTGCTCCGCCGGGGCTGCCCGGGATGGCCTTTCCCCCGCCGACAGCTCCCTGCGGTTTGCTGCGCGGGAGCGACTTCGCGCCCAGCGGGCTAGCGAAGCCCTCGGCTTTCGTAACCAGCGGTGGCGAACGGCAGGACCCAACCGCGGGGACAACCGCTGCCAGGGGCTGGTGGCTCAGGGCTGCGTTGGAGCAAGCTGGGGACTGCGGTACACACCCTCCTCCTCAAAATAAGCCTGCAGGATAAGAGAGAGCGATAAAGAATTGGGCAACTTGTCCATCTCTGCATCCACGAGCAAGATGCCTGCCTTATCCCAAGGGATTCCCCTTTCCTACCTGTTGTGAGGAGCTGGCATCCCTGCGCATCCCTGCAACACCGTCTGCGTGCCCGGGGCTGGGAAGATGGGGCAACGTCCCAGCTTTCTAGGGGGGCTTTCTGTATAAACGGGGGTGAATCTCCCCCTCTCCATGTTCTCTTGCTTCATGCCAGCATGTGAAGATAGACAAAATATGGGGCTTGTAAGGAGAGGCTACGTCACTCATGAAGCAAACATGTATACCTTGAAAAAACAGACGAGCTGTCATGTGTGTGACATTGAAGCTCCTGACATGGTAGAGGACTGGGAGTAATGTGCACTCTAATATCCTAACCCAGTGCTTTCAGGTGGCTCTGTTATGAGCTTGGATAGCTTTTTTTTTTTTTTTTTTTCCATATTATCCCCATTTTACATTCAGAAAAACGAAGCCTAGGGTAAGGGATGAACTTGCTGAAGTTCACCTGGCAAAGCACCGGGTATAGAATATGTCTTGTATACTGCCTGGTCTCTACAGCCAAGGCAAACATATTAATGTACATTTAAAGAGAAAGGATCCTGTGAGCAGAGCTGGAGCTACAGGCTTTTCTTAAACACACACTCAAAGAAGAAATCATTTTCGGAGAGGAAACTATGCACCTGGAAAACATACTCAGTTTTAATGGATATTAATGTCTTGCAAAAACAAAACAAAGCCTGAAACTTAATAATTTGCCTAAAAATAAAGACCATTTTGGTTTTTGTGTTAAATCAGAATTGAATTATCCAGCACATGTTTGATATACTTGAGCTGAAGTATATTATGAATATACTTTTTGAATACAGTACATTTTGAATCTGATGCACAGACAATAAATTAAGTAAGGCAACATTGTGCAGTGGATGGAGGGGGCGAGGAGACTGGGGGTAAAGGTGAGCACGCAAAGTGTGCTGCGCCAGAACATCACAGACACCGGCTCCCGAATGAAAGCTGAAAGACCCGGGTATCGGAAGGCAGATGGAAAAAATGGGAATGCAGTTTTATCTGCGGATACTGTTTCTTTTCATGGTTCTCACCGCCTGACTTCTTTTTCCCATCAGTTCCTCGGTGATGAGATCAAGGTGAATTACTCTGGATGGGTGAGTCTCGACAGAGCAAACACAGCTGCTGGCGGGGAGCGCTGCTTTGAGAAACAACATGGGGAGAGCAGGAGGCAAAGGCTTTTCTAAGCCAGCCTCGCTAAAGGTCCTTCTCCTTTTCTCTCTCTGAGACTTAGTTCCTGTCCCATTGCAGTCAGTGATAATTTCCCTCTTGACTTCAGTAGGAGGGACTGAGCTTCTGAAGGGTAATGGCTCCTGACCTGGTTTCTCCTCCTGTTATTATGTTAGGCACCAAGCCTGAACAGCTTCTCTTCTGCAGGCTTAAATGTAGCTGACTTGTTATTCCCTTCAGAACAACCTTCCCAGACCTGCTTTGTCTTCCTCATCAGATGGGGAGATGGGCAAAGAAGCAGCTTGTGTTATGCTATGGCATTGCCCAGGTGAAAGGAGTCTGCTCAACCCAGAGAGCAAGTTTGGGGCAAGGGCCCAAACTCAACCTGTGGTGGAGGTGGAAGACCCTTCAAGTTAACTGAAGCTGCATTGCTTTCCCTTTTATGAGAGTAAGGGTGCAGTTCTGCTATACATGTAGCTAGAGTGTACTTTGGCTTTTTTCAAGTCTCCCATGTTTGTTCCAGCAGTTGAGTTATATGCATATTTTGCTATGCACATAATACAGAGCTTGGCAAGCAAAAGATAGGAAGGGTAAATGATGGTATGTTTACCTTAGCTCATGGGGATGTCTTAGTGGTTTAACCTTCAAATGTGGTGTGCCTAACTTTTCTCTAACCACAGGTCCAAGTCCCAGCTGGGCTGACTCAGCCTTTATCTTCCCCAAGACAAATTCAGTCCCGTTCACTTCACAGTGGGTGGGTGTTTCAGATGAAGCCTTAAAAATGAGAGTTTTGTCTGGTCTGGGTGGACCCTAATGATCCCTTAGCACTTTTCATGAGAAAAACATTGGTTGTGGGCCAGAATTGCCGTCCTTCACTGCAGCAGAGTGCTGGGAGTGTGAAGAAAAGGCTCTACGATGGTTAAAATGCAAAGACAGTAATGATGTGGTGTTGACGCAAACATGGTGATGCTGTAAGCCAAGCTTACTGAAATCCATGGGCATACTGGATATGCCCAGAAGAGCTGGGATTTGAGGTCTCCGGCGGGCTAAGAGATCTTGTACAGCCTACTGAAGTAGCATTAGGTAACAAGGGCTTTTCCCTACCTAGGAGATTTAATCCTAGTGTGGAATAGGAAACAAAAGCATTCAAACGTTTGCATAAGAAGCAGAAGAGTAGTAGATCTGCTAGTAAGGCATTTACACAGGGATGTGAGAGGCTGACATGTCAGAACACCCTCCAAGCATATGGGAAATATAAGGGTGTCCATCGCTCTGTGAGCGACTTCAGATAAAAATTCCTTCATGTTTCTAAGAAATCTTTCCAATGATGTCTCTGTCAAGATCAGCATATTCCTGCAAAATCCTTCTCTAGGCAAAACACCGTTTTTGAAAGAAACCCAAAAAATCCCAGTTAGCTCTACTTTTCTGACAGCATAGCCACAGAAATGTTGTAATTAACACAGCATGAGGTTCCTTCCATCAGCTGCAAAGGTAGCAGTCCTTACCCATATGCCACAGGCTCAAGCAAGCAGGTTAAACAAAATAAAATATCTCTGTACAATTTTGTCAGAGCTCAAAAAATTTCTGAAGCTAGTTAAAAAGAAAACAGGTTTTCAATTCCGTTTTTGCCTCAGTACATCTTTCAAAGCTTGAATGTCTCTGTTCTTCCAGGACTAGAGGCACCATGATAGCACAAGAGAGACTAATGGCTTTGTATTTCTGGCCAAAGCGGAAGGAATGGAAAGATCATGAAAGATGACCAGTTTGCTTGAGATCTCTATCCATTTTGCAGGCACAGGTGGTTTGGTTTAGCATCTGAAATGTTGGATACTGAAGCAAACCAAAAGCAACTTACAACCCCTAAGGAGGAGCCCATAATTAGTACAAAGAATGGACACTGCTGGCAGGTCATACGGGCCTTACGGAGCTATATTTCCAGAAGAAGGCATTTGTTAGTGTAGTCAGCACACTTTTGATAAGGCGAGCACATTTCAAGCATTTAGGCTTAAATAAACACACTGATTAATGTGCTGTAGGTGGAACATAACTTTCCACTGTACTGAATCTTTTAAAGTGTTTTCTATTCTAGCGGGCAGACCTGTGCACAATGTTATAAAATAAAGTATCGTGAAAATGTTGGAGATGTTTTGGAAGCATCCTAATAAAAGCTTAAAATTAATAGTGTTGTCCAGTCAACGTCAGGGAATTTTCTTCTTGGCTTCTTCACTGGCTGTGTGGCCAATTATGTGACTCGAATAAAGTTTCTCACAGATCTCCGTGGTATGGTGAGGGGATTGAAAAGTATTTCTTGCATGTGAAGTGATTTGAGAGCATGCAGAAAAGTGTTACAGAAGTGCTAACTACTATTATCAGCTGTGAATAGATATCCTTATTATCAGCAGACACTCTTCAACAGTCCTACTCTAGTATGCATCTGCAGCCAACAGTGATCTCATTTTGTACAGCAGCAGCCAAAGAAATAGGTTGGGTTGCCTAATATAAAAATGCATTAGGGGTTAGTAAGCAACTGCATAACTTCTTTTTTTTTTAACTTAGAAGGGACATGGCTCAGTACATGGTTGAGTAAATTTATAAACATGCAGTATTACTAGGTTCTGTTGTCCAAGTCTATTTTATACTCTAAAGAGCTTAGCAATATAACTATTTTAATTTAGAAAATATTTCTTCAGATAAAAAATGAGAATGAAAGCAATAAATTTTTTCTTAGTTTAACTTCAGGGTCCAACTGAGCCATTCTTATGCTCACCTGCACCGTGAGAGCTGGCAGAAACCTGGTATGACTTTACGATGACTCTGTTTATCTCAGCCATATCTGGCATAACAATTCTAAGACTGACGTATTCCAGACAGGAGAATTGCAAATGGAAGGATACGTATGCATACATAAAAAAGCATGGGACTTGGAAGCCTTGACTTCAAAGGAATAGGGTGAGGAGGACGAGGAGATGCTGGCAGCAGTGTGTATCTTGGCTTAGTGGTGAGAATCCTCTTTTGTGTAGTGCAGACTACACACCAGTAACAGCTGGCAGAGTGTCTTTAGTTCAGGCAACCTGTCCTCCTTAAACAAAGACCTCCTCATGTTAGGATGCACTTGGAAACCCTGTGTACAGAGTAAAATCAGTCCTCATTCCTTGGAATCTTCAATGTTTCAGTAAAAGCCTACAGCATCAGAAAACAGGACCTAAAATTTGTTAGTAGCTCTGAAGAGAGAAGGAGATGAATAAAACCCCAGAACTGACCCCCCTCCAAGCTTCAGGATATTTGAAATTCAAAGTCTAATGTTGTAGTTTGGACCCTTCTCTTGTCCTGAGCTCTGCAGCAACATCTTGCTGTGCAAGGGTCATAAAAAGGAACCTCTCATTGGGTAACGTTCCTGTAACTTTAGTCAGCTGGCTCTTGAAGCAGTCATTAAACAGATTAAAATTGAATTTAGGATGAATTTTTGAGAGGTCACAATCGTCAAAAAAGGAGCTGAAGAGTGAGCACAGCTCTTCTTCGGTGGTGTCTCTCTCAAATATGTGAATTGAGCTGTGAATGCTGGTTCTCTTGCAATAACCTCCGCAGAATGTTTCACTCCCATTTAAACTTTGAATTATAGGAAATACCATGTCATTTGGCCATTTATCTTCTCTCCCAGAAAAGCCAGGTTTTAAAACAAAGCAGGTACAGGAGAAAAATGGCTGTTCTTAGTGGAAAGGCTGCACTTGCACCTTGAGAAAGTGAACAAAATCAAGTACATTCAGGAGTCTTCAAGACATAAACCGATATAATGCGAGATGTTTTCCTGGAAATACGTCCCTGGCTAGCAATGGTGGCTTCCAAGCCAACAGGAGGCTTCCTAAAATGGACACATTTCCCTTGGAGCAATCATATAATTTGTAATACACCTTTTGCCTTCATCCTACAACACAAGAGTCTGGAGCCTTGTTCTCATTTACTTTGGCAGGATCTTCAACTGATACAAAAAAGCCAACAGAGCTGTGTTTCCTTACAGCAGGGAAGGCTCTGGTCTATTAACAACAGTAAAGATAAGGTGAGAATCCAGTCTAAATGGTTGTAATGTACTTGAAGTAACGATCAGAAAGAGCAGATCTTTAGCTTGCCTTAGCCACCATAGCTCTGCTGACTTAATGTTTTGAGTCCTTTGGAAAAGGACTCAAAAAAGGACGTCCAAAAAGGACTTTTCCAAAGTCCTTTTCCACTGTCCTTACAATGCACAATATCCAACTACCCAAAGCCCCTTTGCACAGTGACTACTTCTCAGATGAGGGCAGGTAAACTGAGGCACAAACTGGTGGAGTAGGAGGCTTGTAGTCACCTTGACGACTAATGGCTGACTTGGGTAGAAAGCCAGGCAAGCTGGCTGGATTACTAACTTTTGGTCTTTTTAATACTGGGTAATATTAATAAAAAGGAAAACAGCAGCAAGCCTGGCTTAAATGAAGAGTTATTGATTCTGTCCCAGAGTATATTTAAATATTTTATTGCACAAGTGGGGCCCCTACAACTTTCTTTTCCTTCATCCCATAAAGGCCGTGTTTTACAAGGATACTTGCTGCCCCTTGGGAAGGCTGGATCCTGTTTCCTCTCCATTTATGTGTGGTTTTGGGGGGGAGGGTTGGGAGAATCAATTACTCATGTGCAGGACAGGGCGGCTTTCCTTTATCCAGGGACCAGGACTGCTGCCTTTGCTGTCCTCTCACCTACTGCCTTTGCGGCACGGCGGTCCAAGGGGTGTTTGTCTGGCTGCAGATCTCCCTCCTGCCTGCGTGATGCTGGCTGTACCCCCATGGAACCCCCTCCCGCCTTCCAGAGAGGTCTTGTTTGAAAATGGACTTGTTAAAAACTCTGCACCCAAGACTCATCCCTCTTGGGCATTTTTGCTTAGCGTGGCTACATGTCTGTCCCACCTAAGGGAAGAGTAGAAGATTGGATAGAAAATTACCATCATATTTATCCTACGGTTTCCTAATGTAATTTCTCAGACTTTTGGAATCCAACAGGTCTACTAAAAAGCAGAGTGCAAAAGATAGGTCCCTCTTTCCCACACCAAAACCTTTTTAGTCAAAAAGAGAATTTTGAAACCATTTCCATGAAAGAAGAGCTCAGAGCCTGAAATGGATGGGCTCCACAGACAGAGCAAGACACATGGGGAGCGATAAGCTCTATTTGGCTTGTGTAAGACAGTGAATTTGGAAAGCTCTCCCCCTAGCTTCTAGATAAGAGGTTTCCTCTGGAAGGCAGTGACAAACACCAACCAGCCAAATTGTAGCTTTCTGCCTAGCAGCACATCACTTATAATGACAAGCAGCAGACAGAAACTCTTCCAGCAGGCATCACTACTAAACACACTGCGTGTCTCATGACCTGCAGGGAATGCAAAGTCTGGACACAAGTCATTTAAAAAAAAAAAAATAGAACCATTAAAGGATTTCAAAAACCCACAAACCAACAAAATTTCCTTATGATTTACCTGATTTGTAAATGTAGAGTTATTGTGGCTCTGCAGCCCCGTAACAGAAGTTCTTAAAGTACTGACAAGTGACTTGCTAAGAGCACAATCCAGCAGGAACAGAGAGACAACCCATATTTAAGAAACCTCACCAAAAAAGCCATCTCAGCAGCCACCAGCAAATTCTGCTCGACAAGGATATAAATTATTAGCCTATGTTCTGCATTCCAGAGGGCAACGATAGCTTTTCCTTACTCTCTAATTCTTCACTTCTTTTTGGAAAGGGTGTGTATTGGAGAGAGGAATAACCTTCTTCTGTGTTACTTCGTTACATTTTTTTTGCATGTTATAGGATCTTGATCTCATGATGACATACATTTCATGCTAACTTAGTCCATTCTGGGTTTCCTTGCACATTACAGTTCCTCTATAGAGTCTGAGATATATCCTACTTGGGAAGTGATGGGTTAAATGACAGAAGTAGTCTAGGTAAGCCTGAGCTTTCTGTACACGGGAGAAAGACTAGATCTTTCCAGGGGTCCCTCATGCCATTATTTTATGTACTACCGTATTTGTCAGAAAGTTCTTACTAATAAACAGGACATTTTTGTTGCTTCTCCCATTCAAAACAACAAATCACGGTGAAATAAAAGGTAGAGTGGCCTCCCACTGACAGCAGTAGATGTCTAAGTGTGCAGTGCTGTGAGGCATGAGGGAGGAAGTAGGGGATGAGCTTCCCTGCTTTGTGGCCAAAGTAGGTCATGAGAAACAAGTAAGCCCGATTTATCTAATTTAAACATGACTGCATCACCATTACAAGGTCACTTTTCGATTAAACACCTCCACCTGGAGAGCAAGACAAATACACCCGGGCTATCTTAGTTTTGTTTTAGCCCCCAAATTCTGCCCTCATTTTCATACCAGCATAATTTCTTTTTTTTGTTGTTGTTTATGGTTGAGATCTGGACATCAGGTCCATACGCCCTCAGCAAAGCTCTGCCTTTTTGCGTGGACAGGGTCTCTGGTGACAGGAATCATTCATGGTGCCTGTTCACATGCACTGAGAAAAAGTGGGGCTTTCCGATAGCAACAGGAGAACTGGGTCCAGCATGAATCAGTGTGAACCTTGCCATATCCCTGACACTGCATTTAGACACAGCCAGGTTAAATTCAGCGTATCTGAGAGAGCTGAAGGTGGAGAAAGGCAGTACCGGAGTGGTGCCTTACGGAGGCAGGACCTGCGCAGTATGCTGGAATGGGGAATGTCACGGAACAGCACTGCTTCCCACTCAAACAGACAAGAAAAACAACAGGATTTGGAAATGCCTAGACATTCCCATCAGACTTTACCCAGAACTATATCAAAGTTTGGTTTGGAGTAACAGCTATGTGTCATTGAAAAATTACTTTCTTCCCCCCAGATAATTTACAGAATATCCAGGAGTGACCTGTCATCATGATCTCTGCCTTGAAAGCAAAACAAAAGCAAACAATGAAGAGTTTTGCATGGATTTATGCTGAGTTCCAGCCCTTAATTAAGCTGTCCAGGGGCTGCCGAGTATCCAGTCTGCTCTCAGGGATGATGGCATAAATCCAGAGCAAACCTATTAAAGTGATAAAAGCAAGTCCAAACAGGAGTAGGAGAGACTATTTCTTGAGCTAGGAGAACAGTCCCAATGTCAAAATCCATTGGAACCCACAGCGCCTTGCTCATGGAGGTTGGCAGACATTTTGGACTCAGCTGACCTGAATCTAGCCCAGTTTTTATTTGCAGTACTTATATTTTGCCTTCAGAAATGTTGCAAACCATCTGCACGAATCTGTTTCCTGGTCCCATTTAACTTGTGCAACACAGAGCAATCCAGCAGAGCAGAATCACCTTATCAAAGAGCAAACTTATTAAGAGGAAGAGCTTTACACAATCTCCAATTCACCAGTATGAGGAAGACAAGCAATAGAGACAAAACCCTGAGTAGCCCAAGAGCAATGAATGAGTTCGACCCTCTGATGGCTCTGCATGCTTCAGATGGCAGCACAGAGCTAGGCAGAGGTACTGGCTAAGTGCAAGACGTTACTATTAGTTTGAGAGATCTACCTTTCCGAGAGCTTGCACTTATTTGTGTGATGCTCTTTTCTTGTCCTAAAAAAAAAGATCTCTATATGCATCCTATCAGTCCTACATTTCCAGGAGCGTGTAGGATAGGCTGCATCCCAAACGCTGAGCCTGTGTCAAACGTCATCACATTGGCAAAAGAGTTAATACTGGTTTCCCCTGTGCCCGGGCAGTGATTGACAATGCTCAGACTGTCTCGCTGGGGCACCTGCAGATAGCCACCTGAGATAGATCAGCACAGGAAACCATTTCCACCCAGCGTGAACATGCAGGTGGTGAGCAATGTAAGGAGCATGATTATTACCTCTTTTCTAGCTAACTGTTCTGGGCCCCCTGCATGACGTCTACATACTTGAGATGTCATCACTCAAGCCAGATGTTGAAGTTACATCTATCTAAATCCAGTTGGATATATGGAAAGTATTGTCTATTTTGAAGGGCATAAATCAGGGGGCATTTCTATGAATAAGGGATTATTACTAAATTGTTCACTTTCTATTAATAGATCCCTATTAATGCTGCAGGTGTTAGTAGTAACTGCTCTTTGAAGCATTACTTAATCACCCCCTTTGCAAATCCCTGTAATCCAGCTCTCATAAAAATACATGGATTATTGATTGAGAGGGCCTCTGGGATCCCTAAAACGAGGTTCTGCTCAGATGCCTGCACAGTGCAGGAGACGCACTACAGATCGCTGCCTGGAATGTCTGCCAGGTGTTTGCAGTTTCATGCATAACATGTTTTGGAAATAATAAAAGAGGTGGGGGTGGAGGGGAGGTCATTCCCATCCAGGAAGACCAGGCTCAAGTAGAGGAAGGAGAAGGAGTATGAGGACCGTTAGTAATGGCTAGAGAGGTTGAAGGTGCAGAGGTTATAGGGTGGGCTACTTCTCTCTCTGGGGAAAACTTGTGAGAGTGAAAGTAGAGAGGAAGCAGATCAAATATATGTTATGTTATCCTCAAAACCAGCGCGTGGCATGCTGTCAGGTCTGCGGCACGCTTGTATAGCCCACTAACAAACAGGACAAGCCTTTAGAAGTGTGCCAGGTACAAGGGTAGCTAGGAAGGTAAAATAATGTTTGGGAAACACGTGAAGAGCCCAAAGTAAAAGATGAATCCCCCCAGCCCAGTGTTAATATTTTAGGATTACATCTGCAAAGCTTAATGCTGGTGAGAATTGAGCAGGTGAAGCTAAAGTGCACCCATCCTCCCTGCTCGGCAGACCTTCATGGTTGACCTCTGCTTGGCTCAGATCTGCAGAAGGACTTCAAGGCCACTTCAGGGGGGCTTGGCCAGAATGTCGTCACTTACTGCCAAAAGTAAAGCGACATTATCCGCAGAATAATAACGAAGCTGGTAAGAAATAGACCCGCAGAGCTACCCTGCTTCCTGAGCTGTTCCTGTAGCGCTAACTGGGGGACCCCTCCACCATAAAAACACTGAGGAGCTTAGGAAACCTTGTAGAGAGGTGCTTGAAACTGTAACCTCGTTTCACAGGCGCCTTTGGCCATCCACAGGCCCAGGCACGTGTATTTATCAGTTCTGTTCGGCTCCCCGATGAGCACCAAGTGTGGCCGCCTTGCGAGGCTGAGCAGCGGGGTGCTTCCCATCGCACCGCTGTTGGCTGGAGCCTCTGGACTGGGTGTTCGCAAATCCCCCGTCTGGAGCGAGGGGCAAGAGGGACAGTGGCTCGGCAGCCTGGTAGTCAGGAGTGGAAGAGAGAGGATCCCCATCTTTCCCTCCAGAGAGAGCTGAAAAATGTAGCCGCTGCTCCATGGAAAAGACATAAACAGGACCTTAATCAATCAAATCACACTCTTCAAAAAAGTGCTGGAAGGTGAAGATAATCTCTCAAGAAGAAGTAAGGATAAGAAAAAAAATCAGCCCCTCACAGAACTGCTTGATAATGCACCATTTTCCAGGGTGCCACCATCTGTTCTGTGTTACGGGGAATAACCTTGATGTTATTACATTACAGGACTATTATTATACAGTAGTGTGTTAAATCTCAACCAAATGTAACAGACGCGAGAGACACACGTAATATCGCCGATGGCTGGAAGAACAAACAGTTCAGGAAAGTGCTTCTGTGAGAGCGGAGGGCTTGTTAAGGTGCTTAAAGGTAAGCGCATTCCCAAGGGTTCGACTGAACGGGCTCATTTTCTTAAACTATGGCTCCAAAGTCAAATTCTCCCGCCCCAGTTCTCCAGCCTTTCACAGGAAAGCGGTATCAGGGCTTGAACTCTTGTGCGTCGCTGAGTTCAGCAGACCAGTGCCCCGCTGACCACGTCGGGCACCTCATCGCTTTTTTCTTTCAAGAGGACTGGTCTGAATGAGTAAATACTTTCCACGAGGCAAGAAGTACTTGCTGATCTGCTCTGCACATCTATCAGGTATCTGTACCTGAAAGGGAATGGAAAAGACATGGAAGTGCTTTCACGCTGCACCCTAGTATAATTCGTAGGAGAGTTCAACTCTTCATTTATGTTGGAGCGCACAAAAAAATAAATGACCGACAGAGAAAACGTGGCAGAGCGCGTAACCTTTCTGTTTTTCCTTTTCGCTCCTGACGTGGGATTTTTTTCCTGTTCCCTTTCCACTTTTGCCTTGAACCTTGGAAGATGAACAGCTAGGCTTTCTCAGCTAACTTTCTCAAGTCATCTTGGAGCACTTGGAGGTTTTTTCCCTTCACATCCTAATTAAGGGTATATCAGTGTCCCGTTGGGACTGAAGCAGTTAACGAACACCATCCGGCAGGTCACTTATAAACTATTTGCCCTGAGATCGAGGGCAAACTCTGGTGAATTCCCAAGGAAAGAATCAAATGAACCTGTTAATGAGTGGAGCATTAGGAGGAAGAAAAAAATAAGGCAGGATCTGAAGTTTTAAGGAAATGTAGGAAATAAAGGTTTGTTTATCTAATGGTTTTACTGGTGTCAATGCACAGGACTCCCCCTCCATTTGAAAGCAATTGCAAACAAAAGATTCAATTGCAGATAAGCTTTGGGAGTTTGCTTTTACATGAGACACTTGTAAACATTCCTCGAAGATGGAGATGAAGAGGGACGTGTAGCCCATTCACTTCAAATAAAACCTGGCAGCAAGATTTTCTCATATTATCATCACTATCTGGATGAGTTTTAGTCGCACCTTAGCCTGGTTAAACCCTCTCTAGCGTAAGTCAGATTCTCGGTGCCTGGAAAGTTTCGTTTAAGGTGGTTACTGCAATTTTCAAAACTGCCGCCATAACCTGAAGAGAAGCTCGTGGGACATTGCCAGCCTGTAAGAAATCTTGTAAGAGCCTGGTTTGGTGAAATGTTAATAGAAGATGTCCAGTGTGAGTTTGCCTGTAAAGTGAAATGGATTAGAAAAGACGCTCCCCCCACCCCAGCCCAATGCAATGCACTTGCTGCCTAAAGCAACCAGGCTTCTCTTGTGCCTATGTCTGTGAGCCTTCACTCTGAGCAGGCCTAGGATGGGGTTGTTTCCTTAGACTTAGAATTCCCCGTATTTTCATTATTTTCATTAAGGTCTGACATATGGCACAACTAAAAGCTGTTCTGCAATAACACAAAATGGCTCCAAAACGAGGAAATGTGTGACCTGAATACAGCTGCATGATTAATGGTCTTTCAGATGAAAATGAGAAAACAGCTGTTTAAAAAGAATCAGTTAATTTCAAAAAGAAATTAATGTTTTAATTAAAATATAGGAGGAATAATAATAATAAAAAATCTTATCAGAGCTTGTGCTGCAGGTAAAGGAAAGCATCCTACATTATCCTAACGTGCCTTTCTGTTTATCTGCAGAAAACATGTGGCAGGACCTCCACTGGCATTCTGTGTCCATTTCTATTAGAAGTAGACCAAAAGCACCACATACTGTTATTTTTCAAGCCTGAAGCAGCAATGCAGATGGAAGGACAGACTGGGGGTCGGAAGCTTTGCAGTGAGGCAGAAAGAGAGGATGTAAATGGGATTTTCTCCTTCATCTAAGTTCTTCTGACACAGAACAAGGGAAAAATTCTTTGATCCCTCATGTTTGTCACACGACACTGGTCCTAGAAAACACATCTTGACTTTTCTAAAGCTGTAGCATGACCCATAAAAAATCTTGTTTGTTATTTTTGCCAAAACCAGAAGGTCCCTTGAGAAAAGGTAACAAAGAAAGGCACAGAGGTCCCTGGAATGGCTCTCTATGATTTGAAACAAGTGAGTATCTAAACTGTAAAACTGGTGTTTCTGCTAGGGCTGGGTTGATAGCCTCTTACAGCCAGAGCACCCTGAAAGTTTTCAGTTTGGCTCTTACTCCCCTCCTCCAGGTGGATGGCTTTCAGGCTCTTGTGTCTGTTGAAATGTATTGTACATACCCTGCTCCTCAAAACAGCCCCCACATCACTTGCAGTGTCCGTCAGTGGGGGGCTGACCCGCACTGAAGGTGTCGCTTTCCAGCCGTCCTGGGGGAGCTTCACTGACAAAGGGGCAAATATAAAACAGAGGAGGGCCCTGTAACTGCTGTTCCCTGCTAGGCGGTGGGGAATGGGCGCGCTCGGTGTGGATCAAGCAGAAGGCTGCAAACTTGGCATGCCTGCGTTTGCCCTGAGCTACGCACAGTCGAGAACGGTCTCTGCAGCCCAGCCGAAAGAGGTGAAGGAGAAAGATGAGTGACATCTGCCCCTGGGTCTTTGTGTTGCTCCACAGGGAGTGAAATAAATGGAATTTGTGTGGTAACCCTGCCTGATAAACCCCACTTCCGAGATATGACTTCATGTGGGACTGTTGTTGTGGAGTCCCTTCTGCATCCCCCAACGAACCCCAGACATCTTCACTAGCGCTCAGGGCCACTTCACAAGGCAACATCTTTACAAGCTGATAATTTGCCCATTTCTTTCCCTGCCCATTGCCATCAGTAGAATATTTTCCACTTGCTTCTCTGAAGCCAAGGCTTTCTGTTTTTGAAGCAGAGAAGAGCTACTTTGGTGTGGGACACTTTAACAGGAACAGTAAATGTGTTGATGGATGAGGACAGCTGGCCAGCAACCAAGAAAAGGGAAACTTTGATGAAAGGCAGGAAAGTCATAATTTAATAAGCAGCACAGTAATAGGCTCCTAACGTCCACTGGCTCCCCGTTTTCAAGGCCTTACCTGAAATACAGACGGTGCAGCACTGAGGTCCACATACTGCCTATTGGAAGAGATGAATGATCTTCACTGGAGTCTCCTATTCTGTAGCCAGGGGATCTAAAACGTCTAGTTATTTTTGGCCCCTTACCTCATCAGCTAACCCATGCCTCCAGTTTTTGAGCCAGAATACCATGTTCAGTTCAAACATAAGTCAACCATCCTGGCAGAGAAGTCAGCAGAGGTTTCTAGTCATTAATCCCAACGGAATTGCACCATATCTTCTTACGACACTTGCAGGACTATGAGAGTTGCAACACCAAAATACAAGAATTAGCTAGCTGGCCCCAGCCAAGGCTAGTCTGGCTCCTTTTTCTCACGGTGACCAGACCCATCTGCCTCTGAAGACAACTGGTTTCTACCATAGGCACAGTATCTACCATGGGTAAGTTGCCCCCACAATTTGATATGCTACAGTGGAGGTTCAAAAGGATTTTCACTTCCTTCTGTTGTTCTATTCCTATTTCTGTATTTTATAAAAAATTCAAGACATCAAGGGAACTTTCAAAGCAACTTTCTCTTTCACGATGTCTTGGTAAATCAAACATATGTAGACAGAATATCTAATAAAAAAAATATGAGGACTTTTAATCAGAAGAGTATATTGAAACATAGATAGTAAAACTGCTGTAACTAGCTGCAGATGCTAAAGAAACTATAAAGCCGCAGTCAGCATGGTTTGCCACATTACTGTGTTAGAGCAGAGACTGACTATAGTTTTACTGTTTGACTTAATAAACTGGCATTTTTTATTATTATATAATGCACCAAGCTCCTGTAGTTTTACTATAGTAAATATAATTCAACCGCAGTTTAAAGAGAGATGCCATTTTCATTTGCTTTTTAATACACACAGTGAAGCTGGGGGAAGTATTTTAGTAACACTTTGTCTGTGCCCTTCCTTTAATTTTAACTTAACTTCCTTTAATTTCTGTCTTCAACCATTTTTCATTTTGCCTGTGCTTTCCTTGGAACAGGAAACCATCTTCAGTGACTTTTGCAGCACAGGGGTTTGATATTTGAGACAGAGACAAGTGACAATTTCAGACAGATATGGAAGTATCTGTATTTGAAATACAAACAAAGTTACACAATTTTTATTCTGAAGTTTCTGCTTGAGATCTTGCTGGGTAGTGGTCATGTGGTCCATGTGGAAATTGCCATACTAAAGGAAGGGAAGATGGGCTGTAAGGAAAGGGGTGCCTATTTTTCCTTATGGTGTTATAGTTGTACACTCAGCTTAGCTTTTTCTCTCTGCGCTCACTTCCTTTGCCATCATGTAGCCACCCGGGCAGTGGCAGTGTGATGTTCTTTGGGAAGAACCAGTATGGAGTGCTGGTGCCAAACTGACAGCCATAGAAACCACAGAAGCAGAAAAATACGTAGATCTTACTTTCCTTCTCCCAGAGCCCAGGATGACACAGCTCCAGCACGGATTGGGAGAAAGCAGTTAAAAAAACATAAATTCACATTAACCATCAAGCTAATGCCAACTGACAGTGATTTTCTCCGTGTGTCACTGTTATTTGTATTCTTACTGGTTTACATGTGAATATACATCTCAGTAGTCAGCCCCTGCAGCCAAGCAGTGTTATGGCAAAATACTCACTCAGGCCGGTGTAGTGACATAAGGAGTTAAGAGGTTCACTTCTTCTCTATGCACGCAGGCACGCACGCGTACTGAAGCTGTAGGCTTTAGGATCGTGCAAATGAATCGGTTCTCCCTGTTCTCCAAGAGCAAGCCGCAGAGGCTGTCTGTGGCGCAGGAGCGCCGCGGGCACGGCATGTCCTTCACCCTGGCTGCTCCGGGGCGTGCCCTCTGAGCATGAGCGATGGTCTGCTTGGGCTTCTTGCTCGCACAAAATGCATCTTAGTGAGGAAACCCTGGCACAAATGGCCCGAAATCAAAGCATGCCCTTAGTTCAGACCTCATGCACTGCTCCAAAGGTATTTGGAGACAAACTGAGAGTTGATGGGCCTGTTTTCCTCACCAGTTCTCCCAAAAGCTGCCACTGCCAAATTTTCTCACTGGTCAAAAACCTGAAGGCCTGAAATACCTCGCCTCGCCTC
>NW_010512524.1:66066-71456 GCF_000687285.1 Phaethon lepturus | reverse complement strand
GCCTCCTTGCCTCCCCTCCTAACCCAGTGGGGCGGCAGCGTCAGGCTCCAAGGGTACTAGTCAGTGAGCCGAAACTGGTTAACAAGAGTAGGCCCCAAACTCAGGGACAGAAATAGAGAACGTTTCCTCCCCTCCACATCTATTCTTCCTTTTAAAAAGTGTGAAAGCATTTTCTGAGGGTAGGATTCAGTTGTTCACCTCCCACTGATGGCCCCTGGTGCCGGTATCACCTACAGCACGTTTGGAGAACGCTTTTATTTTCTGACTTCTCAGACGTGCAACAGAACCGCAACAAAATAATTCTCTTCTGCTTTTGAAAACACCTTATTATGAAGATTTTTGTGGTTGAATAATTCAGTGTTCCAGCACAACTTCAGACAGATTTACTGGTTGATGTTAACAATGGGAGCCTTCAGTGGGAGGCGAACTATAATCCAAAGGAATATTGCTACAAAAACCAGAGGTTAGACACCAATGTCTTCTGCGCTGCCTTTTTTTCCTCCTTCTTTTTTTTTTCTCTCAATCAAATTTGCACGAATTCTCAGCTAGCCTGCTCAGAAGCCAGTTTGCCTGAGCACAGCTTGTTGTGGGATTGCAGTTTTATTCACAAACAGCCAAGTTTTGCGGCGTTCTTACCATTTAAACCCCAGAAATTTGTCCTACCACTTGTGCTCAGATCAAGTATTCAAGATAGATGGGAATTATTTTTAATTAGTCCTTGCTCTTCAATATTTCACTTGCCTCTGGCAAAAAAAACCATTCAATTTTATCAAAATCAGGCATGTCTCCAGATGTTACTTTTGACAGGGTTTTCTAGGAGTTAATTTCAATTTTAAAGTGTTACTGGTTATTTCTTTCAAATATAAGAGGCCTAGGCGCACGAGTCTGTGTTGGGTCTACACTGGTGTAATACCTTTCTGGCTCACGTGCTTTTGGTGGAGAGGTGGTGGTTGTTCCTCTTTCATGAAATGTCAAAACTGTCTATAAACTTCAAGAAAGAAAACAACTTTCAAAACGTTTTTGTGAATTTTGTTTTTCCATCCAGCTCTGCCTGTGTCTTTCAGATGATTTCATTCTCCGAAAAGAACTGGTGTGAGCATTTCTAGAGATGCTTCTGGGCTTGATGACATCAGTTTTACTAAGTTTAGCAGAACTGCAAAAGTCTAAATTAACAATCCACTTCACTGTGCGCTGGTGCTAGAGCTAGATCAGCGACTACTCTTTTCCGTGAAGCATTGCTACTTTTTTTTCCCTCCTCAGGTTTCTTTCACTGACAGGGTCTCAGCAGAGGAAGGAGACACATTTAGTGAAGAGATCAGAACGCAGCTAAAACTTTACCATGTCACAGTTTTGGAGGGCCTTTTTTTGTCTCTGTCATGGACACTGATCAGTACAGTGAACATAGCGTTACTGAGTTTACTACAAAGATGCCAGTTTTAATTGTACTTTTATCGCACGTGGAAAAATCCAACAGGTTCTTTGGCAACTGACCTCTACCAAAGGAAATACCTGTTTCAGTTGCTCGTGTTGTCAGAGGATGCTTTACAATGCACTGAGCAGCGTTTCAGGGATGCTGAGAGCGTGCACACGTACCGAGCGCCCTGCGCAGAAGGCTACAGAAAGAAGGGAGTTGGTACTACCTGGGCAAAGCTTTCTGCAGCTGCATTGGTTTTTCTTTTCTCGTTAGATCCAAAGACAAATTCCTGATATGGAGGGAGCAGAACACCTCTAGGATACCTCCCTTATTTCTTCCTGCTATTTGCCGGGTAGAAAGCATCCTTTTTCGTTTGTTGTGTTTTGGGTTTTTTTTTTCTTTAGCAATTAAAAATCTCTGCTACTTAATTCTTATCTATCTGAAGAATATTTTCATTGGGAATGTGTAGAAATTAGAGATTTGTCTAGTATGATGGGGCAAGGAAACCACTCACAAACTCCTCAACCCAAAGCTACGTAGTGAAGTGGGAAGTATTCTGCTGACTCCTGTGCTATTTCAAATGACAGCAGAATTTTGCTACAATATTTGTCTCTGATAAGATTATTTGTGGGGTCTCACTGAGGAACTGGATTTAAATATTCGTTGTGTGGAGACTAAAATCAATTTGTTGAAGCTTCTACTAACGCTTTTCTATGGAAGGAAGTTCTCTGTGCATTAAAATGATAATGTAAATATGTGAAGTGCTGCCGTTTGGGCATAATGTTGAAGCAGAACTTAGTTGAAGACTACAGTTACTTTAAAAACTTGAAGTGCTGACTACAGTTATCTCCTGGTAAAAAAAACCCCACATATGTTTCATCTTAGCTTAAGCCAAAAGTGTTTAGAGACATAATAAAGCAATCCTAAAGCAATAAAGGAAACCAGTATTACTCTTCTTTTAAAGGACAATAAACTGAAGTAATAGATGTGGAGGCGAAAAAATCGCTTTGATGGCTTACAGAAGAAGGTTTTGCCTGCCCAATTAGCCTGTTTATGCAGCATCTTCCTCCTCTGGGCTGCAGCTTGTCTCAAGCCACTTACAGATTATAGCCACCCAGAGCAGCAGTCCGTGGGTTTTCTCACTTCTTTTACCTCACTTCTTGAAATCGGGGAACTGCTAACTTCAGCTGGGTCTGAATATGCATGAATGATGACTGGCACACATTTTTCAATGGGAAGGAGGAGGTTAGGGAAATATGACACAAGCTTTGGAGGGTGTAGTGCTTGCTGGCTGTGTGCTGCTACCCTCACGTCTGTTTTTAGCTCAGTTCAGTGACGGCCCCTTGAGGGAAGGAAGCTTCTTAGTTTTATAAAAATGAGAATATTTGTATTTTGCTTCATTTTTAAAATATTGTTTATTCTTGCATTTTAATGTTTTCCTTTCATGTTGTATATTTATTTAATCTCTTGACAAAAAAATATTCTTGCCTGCTAAAAGCCCGACTGATAAAACTAGTTTAGCTAAAAATTTTTAATATATAGATTTTCCTTCAAAACATATAGGATTGTCAAGATTTCCGTAGAGTAAGGAAATAATTCCATAATACAACAACACGCTCGGTAACAAAAAGGAATCGGTGACTTACCATATTATCAGACATTAAACCCATTGTGAAGGTAATAAGGAAAATGTGGTTGCTTTTGTAATGGATGCAGCTTATATGCCATTATATATCATAACACTGGTATGTATGACTGGTGAAGATACAGGAGATTATAATCACGGAGAAATGTTGCAGAAAGCCTTGAAAACAGGCAGGACTTTTGGAGGCTGATGAAGGAAACAGGAAAATAAACTAAGCCTGTATTTGGAGATTGTTGGTAAACAACAGTTGTCTTTCTTACACAAAGGTTAACATTTTATTATTTCTTCATACCAAGAATACACCACCTTTACCTGAAGCACTGTTGGGACCCTTAGCTGTCTTGCATGACAGCTTGCAAAACTGTGAGATTGAGTTCTTTATGCTCTGTTGATATACTATGTGACTGTCTCTCAAATGATAAAATCGAGAGAGTCAGAAATTAGTGTCTGGTTCAGACTATTTATTTATCTCACAAACGTTAAACCAACATATACCTGTCAAATCTTCTGGAATACTTAAGGTTTAGATTTTTTAAAAATCATAACTGCACTGAAGTGCTGAAAGGCTGTTTTATTTTCCTAGAAGTAGATGGAAAATGCAAAAGTTCTGAGATTCAAAGTGCTTATTTATGCAGTGTTTTTAGTATACTTTCCATTAATTTAATGGAATATATTCCACATACAAGTGATAGCTGAGGTGACTGACATTACCTAGACTCTTAGGGAATGTTAAATCATGAGAATAAATTAATTTAGGAACAAAAGAGTGACTGACTGAAGCGGTTAGACACTGTTAGAAACTCCAGTAAAGATCATGTGCAGAGCAAGTAGTTCAGTTAACATCTATACTCTGACATATCAGAATTTTTGCACTGGTATCAGTTTGCATTATGAAGTTATCAAGCATAATGGAGAAAAGACAGAAATAATGAATTGTTTTTCTTTAAGGAAAGCTGGGAGGGTGTCAGAGCACTAGTGCCGTCTTACCTATGTAAGCAGAAGTCAGAGAGAATGTTGAACATCGGCTAAAAAACAAAAGCATTTTTCTATCTGCAGGTTTGACAACTTATACTAAAGTTGTTCAGAAGAATTGACCACAAAGCTCTGAGTCAATGACAAAGTTCAGCAAATCTGATACTAACGATGCATTTAAGAGAGCTGGAAAATGCACTGGACCAGTATTTTCTGTTTGCTTCAAGTGTAAGTGCAGGCTGATAGAGAACACTGCAACCCGGTTAGCTCATCGCCGGAGCCTGAGGACACCCCAGGAGATGCAGTCAGTAAGATAGCAGAGGATGAACGTTTACTTGAGTCAGTCAGTATCATTTTATGAAGAATGGGACCTGTCAGAAAAACGTCAGTGACACCGTGTCATGCAGAGATGACAACTCTGCCTGCTGACTGTATTTCTGTAAGGCACCTGATTCAGTATCACCTTTGTTTGGATTTTAAACAATCCCATGCTGCATCCCTTTGGTGCTCTTAGTAAGACTTCTAATTCAACAGGCATTCTTAAAAATACTATAGGTATTTTCTAAATTTCTTAAACTCATTATTATAACTTCAGCTAGTTTTCCTTTAATAACAGAGTTTAATATCGAGGCCCCTGGGGCAGAGAAACTGAAGTTGCAAAAACTTAAGCATTTAATCAACATTTTTGAAAGCCTGCAGCTGCTGGATTATATTTGATATCAACTTGTAACTAAAAATTAAAGAAAAAAAAAGTGAACGTTTTTACTTAAAAGCACAGCACTTCAGTATTATGTTAGATAATATTGATACTATCTAACTGATAACAGCTATTAGAGATTTTATGGAAATCAGTTCTTAATTTCAGTTTAAAATTATTTGCATTCAACATTTCCTATTAGATATGAAATAAAGACTTTCTTCTTTTGTCCAAAATATCTGTTATATTGACTTACCTTTCACTGCACATTGCAAGAATTGATATTTGGATGTGCTTTGCCAAATGGACACTCCTAACATCCTTGGTGTGTTGGCACAGATGGTTTGTCTGTGAATGGAGTCTGGATTTGTCTGGAAAGCAGTACAGAGAACGTCTTTTAGCTGTTTAGAAGCAAACACAGGGACCAGTAAGCGACATCAAGTGCTTGAATCTTGATGTTCTCCCACACACTGAACCACTGCTTGGGTACCAGGATGATAAACTATTCACAAAAGCTTTACAAGTTTTCTGGCATAAGATTAAAAGTGAGTTTCCATTTTATTAAATGGAAACACATACTTTATATGACTTCTTATGAGGTTCATTTTGTAGGATGCTGCTCTGTAAATTTTTCTGAAAATCAGTAAAACATAGATTAGTGT
>NW_010512524.1:49221-66035 GCF_000687285.1 Phaethon lepturus | reverse complement strand
CCTGCTGAATGCTAGCATGTTGCATTCCTTTTCCCCATGCATCAAGCATCTTAGAGTATTTTGATTAAACAGCCATGCTATACATGTTTATGTACTGCATAATAAACTATTATTATAGATTCTTGTTTATAGTACACCAGCTGGCAGACCTTATAAAGGTCTGTCTGACCTGTGTGGATTTGTAAGGCACAAGTCTATTTGTAAGTCTTCAAGGTGTTACTATCATATGAGAAAGGAAAAAACAGATTTCAGGATAGTATCATGTTCCACTAAAATGTCTGCTATTTAAAAGTTTGGTGTTCTAAATAGCCTTTATATTGAAAAGTTTTAACAGTTAATTCAGAGACTCCCTGTGCACCAGCATAGATGCTTAAAGGATCAAGGTCCTGAAAAGGAACACTAAGAAAATATTGGCAAAGACACCAACTCCTATTAAAACTGAGCAAGAACATTGCACCAACATTTGTGTTACAAGAACCTGTTGTGTTTATCCTTCGCTCATTTAAAACAAAACAAGTTTCAGCTGCTCTACCTAATGTGCTTCAGAGATTTCTTGAATCTGAAATGTCATCTCTGACAGTCAAACTTTCTAGAGGAAAGATTTATTAAAATCATTTGGGTGAATCACTCAGTAAAATCTCTGATTATGCCCACAGCAATGCAAGCACAGTTATTTACCTCCTTGTACATTCTTTTATTATTTATCTCTAATGTTGAGTGAACTTATCTGAAATGATTTTGAAAGAATAGCAGATGAGTTGGGAAACGTCATCTTGGCTACCCCGAAGCATGGGCCTTACCGCCTGGAGCTTCGTGAGTGAGTTTGTGCACCGAAAGAGCCAGAAAACTCTCCTAAGCCTCCCCTGCCACTCTGAGGGTGGCTTTTCCCAGCTGGCTGCCTACCTCTGTCGTGCTTTTTTAAAATGCTTGAGTCAGTCGGAGGGTGAGAGAAAGAAGTGACTCATGAAGCCCACCCCAAGTGCAGTGCCTTTGAGAGGTCAGGGCACCCTGGCGTCAGCCACAGCCCCTGAGGCTGAGACAAGCATCTTTTGGCTCCTGTTCCCCAAACGTTCATGTTGTTAGACTGGCCAAGATCTTTCATGAGGATCCTAGAAGCTATACAGTTAGTAGACTCAGATGCTGTGTGAACATACATCTATTCATCTATTTTAAAAGTATGATGTGATAACGATTTAATTCCAGAATGCAATTCCACTTTGGAACATGAAATATCAAATATTAAATCCAGAAATTCTTTATAATATGTATATTCTTTAGAATGTGTGATATGTAAAACTCCTAGTTTGTAAAGGTTTTTTTTTAGGCTGCAATTAATGCAGAAGACAAAGGAGCAATATATATATAAATGGAAAAAAAAAAGCTGTTAAAATGAGTGCCTTGAAAATAAGTCTAGGAAGAATTAGCAGTCAATGTTCTCCTGGAATTCAGTGCTAACCATTAAGTTAGGAAAAATTAGATGTCTGTGTCCTCCATCTAGATACAACCTATATGTACCACCTGTTTGGTAGGAGAGGTTGGCACAACCAAGAGTTCTCTTGGAATATAATAGGCACTTACAAGCCTGAGTTTTTTTCCTTTGTAAAACAGCTGCGGGAAGGATGCTCCGTCTCGACAGGCCTACTGCTTATTCGTATTCAGGATCTCAGCTGCTCACTTGACCAAAAATAATCTATATTTTGCCTGTGATTCCTACACTTGAAAGGGAGTCAAATGGACTCTAGTTCACGTTAAGCATCACCAGAATAACTCTCCAAATAAAACACCTGTTATTTCTGAGTAAAAACAATGGGATTGTGTACTTGTGCTTGTGCTCCACCCAGTGCAAATTTCACCACTATCACAAGCCCCTCCACTGCTTTCCCTGGACAATTGATTCACTACATCTTTGCTATAAAAATTTAAAGCATCTTCTTTCTTCCGCTTTTGACATTTTTGGCAGGGAAAATTCACCTGCTCCAAAACTGTGAATTCATCCTTTGCACCTGCATTTAAAGGGATTTAATGCCTGCAAGCTGGAAAGCCAATATTAGCTTGGTTACTGTGGTAACAGACTCATTTTCAGCAGCCTGTAATGAATGCTGCTGGAAGCAGGGCTGCTATTCTTGAATTTTATTTATGTAAATGTGTTTTAAACACCTTTCTCCCATAACGCGTCTCCTGCTAATAACCTCCAAGTACGAAGGAACTGGCATTTGAGGCTTCCTCACAAAGTTTGGATTCCAGTGGGACTGTTCATTTGGGTAAAATTAAAGAGAATTCAGATGCTTTTGGAGAACTCTGGTCTATCACCCCAATTAATACTGTACCGAAAGCCAACCCTCAGAACCGGCTGCTTCACTGAAGCTCCAGTGTGCTTCTCTGTTTTACAAAAGCTTGTAGATTAAAAGAACTTATGGCCTCTTGGTTTTTACCCACTTTTTTTTTTTTTTTTTTTTGAGGGAAGGAGCCTGCTCTCCAATGCCTTTGAAACTGGGTATATATGTCAGTTTAATAATTGCGTTGTTGGAGACAGGAATTGTTCCTTGGATTTCTTGTAAAGTAATACAAACTCTTTAAATCACGTCACAAAAACATTAAAAGGATTTCTCAGCTGCCAGTAGCTTTAAGAGATGCTTTTGATTCCGCCCCCCTGGAGCCAGTGCTTGGCTCTCTTTGGAATTAAGTTTTCACAAATATTTGCGCACATTTACCCATTCTGTAAATGTAGTATACCAAGGCTTGCTGGCCTGTTCTTCCTTGAGCTGCCGCTTGTCCTGGCTGCTTTTGCCGCATTAAGGGGAGACAGCCTTACTACTTCCCTCTCCCCGCTGTATGAGATCATCAGACTTTTTCTTAAGTTTATTCATACCAGAACCTAGAGACAAAATTCTTTAGGCATAATCACTTTGAAACAAGAACCAAATATGTTAGTAATCAGCAATAAAAATAGTACTTAGCTTAAAACATTGCTGAAAAAAAAGAATTATAATATTTGCTGACCACTAAACCTTTCTTACAGAGACTAACTTATTTTCACTACAGAACAGCTGAATAAGGCAAATAAAATCAGCATAGCTGTCAGAGTCATAGTTAATTTCCAATATAGGAACAATACTTAAGGGGATTTATTCAAATGTTACAGAAAGTTAATGATGAGAGAAAGATGAAGGAATTAAATAGAGATGCCTGCATTAAATTAGTCCATGGCTCAGAAGCACTTTGGAGGACGTTCCCTAACCCATGACCAGTCGCTTCCCAGTGAACTCAGAATGAGACAAACCTGCCCGTCCGAGGGACGGAGGACGGGTCTAACACGACAGTTCACCACAATCACTCAATCTTTAAATAACAAACCTACCAGCGACGCTAGCAGCGTTTTTTCCCTGTCCGCTGTGCAAAGTGCTTACTAGAACTCAGAATGATCTCCCTTTCAGTTAAATATTTGCCCCCAGTGTTAGGAGGGTGTCTCCCCTGACTGCACCTGAAAACGAGCTATGAGAACACATATTAAAAAAAGGTCACATGGGTGATATGGACAGATTTGAGCATGGTGGTCTCTGGGGTCGTCCCCAGCTCAGTCTGGCTCAGACAACTGTCAATATACGCAGAGTAGCGTGTGATGACCTGTTTCTTTATTCAAAGCAGAGGAATGACGGCTGCCGGCCTTAGAGGGCTGGCAAAGCTCCGTAATAAACCGCTGGTGGCAGGAGAGGACTCACGGGTGTTTTGGGTGCCTATGGAGAGCGGCAGGAGAAAACGCATCAGCAGCACCTTCTCCGGGAGGCATCAGTGAAAAGGCAGAGGGTGAGCAGGTGCCGCTGGCTCTTCCAGTCTTTTGCTAATTTCTCTGGTCCCCACCATTCAGGGTGGAATTTGCTGACGGAGCTGGGCACACAGCAGCCTTCTCCAGAGGCTCACGCTTCCTCACTGGCCAAGGGGTCGGCACAGCCTTGCCCGAGCTCTGACTCCTGTATTTCTGCTGTTCCCTGTCCATTTTGGTCTTGCTGGCGACGCTGCCGTCCGGCACGGCCGACGAGGACCCCAGAGCTGTGACCGAATCGCAGGAGGTTGTTTCCCGTGCGGTGCCTTCAAAGGCCCGGAGATGAAGAGGCTGGAGCAGGGCAGGCTCCGGGGCTGTATTGCTGCCTCTGTGTTGAGGCTAGTTTTCATTCAAAATTTTAAATTTTACTAGGAGCCGGTGCACAGTCTAATCTTGTTCTCTCGCTTCCATGGCCTTGCCAGACTGTGGCAAGTCTGTATTATTATATGCAATATGTATTGCGTATTAAAAAGCCAAAAGCTTCATTTGACGTGTGATTCCCCACACAAGATATCTGAAAGCACGCTGCTGCTGGTATCAGAGCTGAATAAATGGCGAAGTTCACATTGTAAATTATGCTGTTCTTCTACTCAAACCAGAGATTTGGATCAGGATGTGAGGGGAATAGGGAGCTGTTTTAATATTCTGAAATATTTAAAAGTTGTAACAATCTGTAAAATGTTGTGCTTCAGGGAGAATAAATAACTTGGGGGGGATAATAAAAATGTTGCTGGTAAATGTGTTTAAAAATTATGAATGTGAATACAATCTTGTGTGAAATTGTCGGAGGTTACCATGCAGTTAATGTGATCTCGATGAGGAACCAGGACAGGGGAAAGAAAATTAAGATGCTTCTCCTTACCTGTGTCCATTAATAGAAGATCTCTGTATTCTTATTAGGCTATTTCTATTTCCCTTCTGCTGCCCGTAGGAAAGTGCTTCAGAGAACAATTAACAGCATTTGACTTCCCTTTATGTGTTATTTTGCACAACCTGTGGCAGTTAGCTATTTTGACTCCAAAGCTGAAGCACAGTCACACAAAACATTACAGCTTCTTTTCTTTGAGAGGAGAATGAGGGGAGAGTTTGTTTCCTTGTTAATAAATTAAAAGCAGATTGTGCTTGTTTTCTCATTTCAAATCCCTGAGTCACTACTGGGAATTAAATAGCTTGATAGTACTGTAATGCTACGATTTATATTAAGTAAGAAAAAAAATGGTATTTTTTCAGTGGTTTTCTCTTTTAGGTCATTGATAGCAAGAGGGCATGGGGTTTGGTTTTTTGGTGGGTTTTTTTGTGTGTTTGTGTTTTTTTGTTTTGTTGCTTTTTTTTTTTTTCCCTTGCTTGTTTTTAACTGGTATTGATAGGCTCGGCTCCGCACTGAAATCCATTTCTCCCACGTCACTGCTGTGGGTGTCAGGATGCCCCCAATCAGGATTGGCCTGAATAAATCTGTGTCTATTACAGTCATGTCTCCAATTGCTCCGCTGGCATCCTGTAAATAGACATCCATGGAGACCTCTTTCTGCGTTAGTATTTCTTATTGACACAATTTATGCCTAAACACCCTTACTTTAAGAAAATGGTCTTGGGTCATTGCGTTCACCACTGGTCACCACCCCTACGGAAGAGAAGAAGCACCGAGGGGGAATCCTGCCTGCCTACCTAGCTGGGCACATTTGATATGCTGTAGCATGAGAGCCACCTCCAGGGTCTCACTGCAAGCTTACGAGGCACTGGGGCATGCTCACGGCTTCTGGGCAAAGGTCTGAGAGCAGGAGGAGTAGCCACAGGGCTACTAACGACATACTGCAAAAGCAGTGCAGTGTGAAAGCTACGGTTAGGTCTGTGTACCGGGAAGGAATTTGCATGAGTACCTGCTCCCTGCAACGTCCGGGGCACTCTGTCTCCAGTGGGGTATCGGCGTGCTCTGTCCCGGCTGCCACGCTTCACCTGACACCTCCTCTTATGGACCCTGAGCTATTTCTCCGTCCCACCAGAATAAATTGTGCAAGCAGCAGAGTTTGCTCGTGAACCTTACTGTGTTACAGCAGCCTGTGGTCGTAACTCATACCAGCCCACAGCAAGTTTACAGGAACAGCTGTAACATTTAAATTCAAATAGTGCTTGATGTCAAATTTTTAAGCGAATAAAAAAAAGTTGCCAGCTTTCAATATTACCAGTTTCTTGTATTTCTCTCTTTTCCTGATGAAGAATTCCATCACGGTGGCACAGAACAGTCATGCTGTTTATTTAAAAAGCCGAGAGCGCGTATTTGTAAGCAATAAGGACAAACATTTAAGTGTCAGCTGTGAGGCCTCCACTGCAAACTGGCTCTTGAGAAAAGACAAATATGGTCTTTATAGTTAAGCCGTTTTTCCCCCCAATTCTAGGATTTCTGGTTATAAAGAAATATGTGTTTATAAGGCAGTAATAACGCCCTACTTAATGGCAGGATATACTTGAAGAAAAAGATAATTTCATATTAATGCATTTCCTAATGAGCTGTATGCCATAGGGAAATTGAGCCTAGAAATATGAGCGATTGATAAGAGACTTGTATTTTCTTGGCCAAATAAGAGAAATGAAATATGTATGTAAAAGACCCCAAAATGGAACTGGTTTAAAAATAGGGTGATTTTGTTAGAAGGGATTTGCTTCCTCCCTCTGCTGTTTATTTTATTCCAGGATGTGTTCCACAGTTTGCACCCTCACCTTCTGGAACTTGTACATCTCTTTAAACCAAATTGTTGTAGAGGATATTCAGTGCTTTGAGTATTAATATCAAGCTATATTAATCACCTAAATTTCTACTAGCATGCAGTAAGTGGTTTAAAGGAATACTAACTCACATCAAATCTGCTCATTTAAAAATACCATATTTCAAGCACCCCATCGTATAGTATTTTGATCAGTTTTTGTCATCTTAGTGTGGTTTTGTTGGAGTTTTTTGTTCATTGTCCTGTTTTGTGAGACAAGAGAAACATCTGCAGCCAACCGGCCGGGGAGAGCTGCAAAGCTCTCCGTATACAGACCTTCCTCCACAGCTCATTTCAGGCTGTTTGGATCCTTCCAGGGTTTGTGGCAGGTTTTGGTTCAGTGTGCTGGCCAGTAATATGTCCACACAGCGACAGGCATCTCATGTTTTAATAGTGTTGCTTGCACGCTTTATCGCAAGTTTATTTGTATTTGATCATTTCTATCGAGCTGACTTTGCATTGCTAAAAGCACCACTGACTTCTGCCATTCTAAAGCAAATATCTCTGGTGAACAGGTTCATGATGGATCTTTAAAATATATCGACATATGATCATCGCTGGCACACTGTGGGAGCATGAAGCAGTTATATGTAACAGTGTTAAAATTACTCGTTCAAACCACCTGCCTCTGGTTGCCGTCACTCAATAATAGGTATTGGGGGGACAATAAGAACAGGGTGGGCAGGTAGGGATACTTTTTCCAGAAAGTCATTTTCCAGTGATGGGCAGTTTGGGGGCTTCCGGAGTCAGAGGCAGTATATTTTGATTCAATTTGACTCAGAATTTTTGCCTGAGAACTGGTCAAATCAGTTTTGCAGCTTGTTTATGTCTTGATTCATCTACAGTATCCAGTGACAAAGAGCTTGACCACTGAGTTTTGTTTCTTTCATACTTGCCCTCTCCCAGCTTCATTTGGTGTCATCATTCTTGTACACTTACTCTTTTTTTACCTTCTCTATGGCTCCTCTGAGTTTACAGAAAACTCTTATGCTCCCCACCCACAGTAGTGTTGTTGAGGCTGAAGAATCCTAGTTTATGTAACACTTCAAAGTAAAACTTAATGAAAATTCTGAAAATTTTTCAGTATTTTCCAATATTCACCAACAGAATTTAATCTGAACTTTCACCCCAAATCCAAAATGGGAATGGAAGCAACCAACGGCTGAGTTTGGGGATTCTTTTTGTTTGTTTTCTATATCAACTGTTTGCTGGATCTGAATAATGCTTTTCCTCATTTTTTTTTTTTTAAAGACAAAACACAAACGCCACTACACCCCTCCGAAAAAAAAGGTAAAACCAGCTATCCATTCTAAGCAGATCTTCTTAAATTTCATTTTCCCTGCATTTGGCTTAGATTTTTGGGTGCATTATTAAGAAACAACAGAGGATTAGCTTTCCTTTTATGAGCGTACATTATATGCATGAGTCTGCATGGGTAAAAATTTTTTTCTGCAGTTGCTATGGAAAACAGTATTGTGTAATGAATCATACTTTGACTTTTGTTGAATAATGTCATTCTGCTTATTCTACAGCAATTTTAATTACAAATATTTGTTGCAATTTAAAATGTTAAGAAGTGGGATGTATGCTTAAGTGGAGTCTGAATACACTTTAAAGGTGACGCTTTTTTGTTGTTTATGCATGGTGTGGCATTTTTAATGTCACTCTCTAAAAGAAAATATATCATAGAATACCAGGTTGGAAGGGACCTCAAGGATCATCTGGTCCAACCTTTCTTGGCAAAAGCACGGTCTACACAAGGTGGCCCAGTGCCCTGTCCAGCTGAATCGTGAAAGTGTCCAGCGTTGGGGAACCCACCACTTCCCTGGGGAGATTATTCCAATGGCTAACTCTTCTCAACGTGAAAATTTTTCTCTTGTGTCCAGCTGGTAACTTGTACCCATTACCCCTCGTCTTTTCCATGTGACTCCTTGTAAAAAGGGAGTCTCCATCTTCTTTGTAGCCACCCTTTAAACACTGGAACATGGTGATAAAGTCTCCCCTAAGCCTTCTTTTCTCAGGGCTGAACAAACCCAGTTTACTCAGCTTTTCCTCATATGGCAGCTTCCCAGTCCTTTGACCATCTTTGAAATAAAATTCTTTGCGGTAAAAGTGGTATGCAGGAAGAGTTGAGAGGGGTACTTTCCCTGTCCACAGGACATGTCTCAATTTAAATGCATTCTGTTCTGCAGCAGGACTGAATGTTTGGAGATGAGCTGACAGGCATGTGCATCCATCACAGAATAGCTAATCATCCAGTTAAGACATAACTGCAATTTTTTGGCATTTTACTATTTTTAGTCATTGGACCAAAAAGAGCCTAATAATCAGCATTCACTGGTGCATGGTCACCAAGGTTAAAAAATATCTCCTGTTAGGTTTTGCACCAAGTGGAACTTAAATGGGGTCTCCATATTCCAGATGTTGCCTTTGCTGGTGATGTTATTTAAATATTACTTCTCCAGGCTTCCTTCCTCCTTTTATCCTTTCCTCTTCCCATCTAAAAAAAAAAAAAAAAAAATCACTTTTGTGAAAAGTGACAAATGTGTTCCAGCCAAATGTTTGGATTTGGCAAATCATTATTTTGACATCTTTTCACATCTGCTCCCTCTCTTTTATTTTTTTTTTAAAAAGGCGATAGTATCACCCTGCACTGCATGGAAAAATTGCTGATGAGCTGCTCTTAGGTCATTAAGTGAAATATGCAGGAAGTGGGAGAAAGTTCCTAATTTCAAATAACATTTCTGAGCAGGAGCCAAAATAGTTTAAATAAAAATAATAATGAGGTACGGAAAGTTGTCATAACAGACTAGTATTTTGCAAGTCAGTTTATGGTACGTAAGCATCTAAGGCTTCATCAGGTTTTTTTCATTCCCCATCAACTCCCTTTAGTGATCGTAAGATCAAATCTGATTTATGTAAACTTTACTAAAAGGACAAGACAAAACAAAACCAAACCAGAATCTGACATAGCCATCTTCACATCTCTTCCTTCTCTTGTATATATTTTTTCTTTATTAAAGTTGTTTCACAAAAACCTTTAAATTTGTAATTGGAATAAGAGATCAGAACAGTTTAGAAAAGGTCATATTCATTTTGCTCATGTATGATATAACAAATTCAGTGAGTAATTGGTGGCTATCCAAGTAGGGAATTCAAGTTGCTCTAACACTTGTGACAGAGAAGCTGGTGTAATGAAAGATGAACATGCACGTGAATAAAACAACAGATCCCTGGCAGTATTAAATGTGGTTCAGCATCTGAACTGCAGAAAGCCTGTGACTTGATTTCATCTAGAGGATAAACTAAAACCAAGTCTTGAAAGATGTTAGTCTTCGTCTTACCCGTCACTTAAAATAAGAACTGTTCTTCATCACCAGAAAAACAAAAGAGGAAAATATCACATTAGTTTTCTTTTTCATCTTGTTTGCTCTTCACATTTTAGTCTTTTTGCATTTTCTTCAGTGTCCTGTTCCAATTTTTAATCATATGAAACAAAGAGATAACAACAAAAAATTGTTGCCTCCATTATTTACCACCTGTCTTTGGGATCTGAAAACACTTGTCTTCACCTGGATTGTCTATACAAAGCTGCAGGCTGCCTGACCCCCCCCCCCCCCACCCTATCAAGCCTTTCCTTTATGAGTCCTAAAAATGACAAAAAATATATAATGAATGGCAAATAAACAGAGACTGGAACTCTGAGACTTGTGCCTTTCTAATTTTGTGACCTTCCTACGTTCTTCACATTATTTTTGTTTCAGATAACTCTCCTGTATCTGATTTATTTTTCCCTTGTTAGCAGGAGGAAAAACTTTTCTTAGTGATGCTTGGTTTCAAGTCTTCAGATATGGTATGTCTCAGTGATGTAATAGCAACTGGATTTCTTGTATTAGTATTTTACATTATTATTCTAACTACTTGTTTCAGCACAAGCTGAAGTAAAAACAAAATTAAAAGAATGAAGCATTATGGAAATAAATAACTATGATGCACCAAATATACCTTGAAAATTTGTGAAGTTAAGTAGATATAAATTACTTGCATCCAAGTTAATCCAATGACGTATTAGCTAGATTAACAGAATTTGTATTACTTAATCTGTATATAGAAAGAAAACAGCAGATTATACAAAGTAAATTCCATTTTGCCTTCATATATTCAAGATCTTTCTGTTTTCTCATCTATTTTAAAGACCTTTATTTTATGTGGACTGTCTAGCCAATAGTTTTGTTTTATATTTCTAAATGATTCAGCAGTGTTATATATTACTTAATAACCTGAAGATAGCTGATCTTACAATTTACTGATTTTTATGAGTAAGTGGTGGGGTCCTTGTTTTAATCTCCAAATTAAATTTCTCCAACTGTAAGTAAATAAAAAGGAGTGCTGGTGAGTTTTATTTCTTTTTTATCAGCCCTGGTATGTATCGATCAATCAGGATTGTTTCAGCTTTATGGTAGTATCAATAATATGTCTTGTGTTCCAGGTTATTGAATCTTTCTCAAAGCTGTCTTGCGTGTCATAACATTTTGTAGAATGTAATTGGAAAGGTGCAACCATTCCCTGCCTCAGGGTATTTGGGGGTTTTGTTATTCTAGTAGTGCATTTAGAAAAAACAACATAGCCTGTTGAGCAACTCCTTTCGTTTTATTTATGCCTTTTATTCAACATCATCTAGAAGATTTTAAATTTTTGTTTTTAGTGATAAAACCAAATATCACTGTTGGAGCAAATTCAAATGAGTGGGCCAAAGTGTGGAAAATAACAAAAAGATGGTGAAGTAACATAGAGGAGGCAGAGTGTGGGTGCTTGGTTTCATTGTTTTGTTTGGTAGCTTCCCCCAACACGCACCTCACCTGAATCATAGCAGTTTAGTGGAGATGATGCTTTGGAGAAAGCTGTAAACGTGTTCAACAGAATATGTTCTTAATTTTATCACTCACGTTATTTCAGGAATTCTTCATGGGAAAAGATTCTGAACCATCTGATATTGTAAATAACTGTTCTTGTGAGCTAACAGCTGATAAATAGTTTGTAGTTTGAAGGTTCATCCAGAAACCACTTGAAAATGCATTTTTTTAAGTTTAACTTCTGAATGCTTCTGTATTATGTAGATTCCATTTGACAAGTGAAACAAAGATGTAGGTTAGGATTATAAGTCTGCTGTGCTTTTGCTCTAACAGAGCATCTGAAAGCTGGTTGATTGGTTTGTTTCTTTGGGCAAATGCTTGTCTTCAGTAGGCAGTGTCCTTTGTTTTGTCCACTACATCTCAGAGGATTAAAACCAAAGGTTTTTGCCAGAAATCTGATTCTTGTATTGGTGCAAACTTGGGGGTTCACCTATTTAAATAATAATAAAAAAATCATTACAGTCTACCCTTCTTAAATGTTTTAAGTTTCTAATAATATTGCAGATAAATAATTACTGGTTTCTAAAGTAGCCTCGATGTTTTTTTTCAAGGTCCACCCAGAAGTTATAGATAGATTCTGCTAAACCTCAACAAGCCTCTGTCTGTTAAACTTGTCCAAAGACAAGGGATTTAACCAGGATGTCCCTCCTTCATAGTACACTTTCTTGTGCAGGCTGCCAATTTTGTGCTGGGTCCATCCAACCTTGTGAAAATATTTTAGAGGTCTGAAACAATGTATGAAAATATTTTTTACTTTTTCCTCTCACTTTGCCAAAAAGCAGCTGGAGCACAATATAAGAAAAGTTAGGAGTTAGAGGCATTTTTGGTGCAAGTAGCCATATTACATTCTCAAGAACATGGGCTTCCAGAACAGCGTGAGGTTTTCAGAAGTAAAAAACCCATAATACTCTATATGCATTAAGTAGGTAAAGGACAATGTGCTTTCTCTTACAAGCACAGTCAGAACAGCTGGTAAAATACTTTTTTTTTTAAATTGCAAAATACTAATTTGTAAGTATCACCTGTGAAGTTATTATTGAAGAGACAAAATACCTATGAAACTTTTGAAAACATAGGAACAATCTAGTTTTGAAGACTGGTCCCATGATGATGTTTATAGATATTTATATTTATATAACATATAAAATATTTATAGACACTTATAGAGCATATAAAAATAATATGATTTAATCACTAGTAAAAAAAAAAAGCTTTTCTGTTAGTTAGATGTTTTCTGAGATTTTTGCCTTTAACCGTGTTTAGCACCATTCTTTCCAACCATTTCATCCATTCCTTTTCTCCATTTTCCTTACACCTAAAAAGATATTTTTTTCAGATAGAACTGCACAGGATTGTTTTATATTCAGCATTGTATTTTCATGAAAGTAATCTGGCTTTATTCCATAGATTAATGGAAGAAGTGTTTTCTGTGGCTTCTCATAGGACTGTATGACCTATAGGCGATTGGCCTCTGATTTTTCTCTTTCTTCTGCTTATTTCACGTATTATTGTACACAGATGAGGAAATGCAAGCTTGAATTACTATAAGTTTTCTTCATTCAGCACTATATACATTTAAATGAACTGGTTAACTGTATAATACTTCGATTACATTAAAGAAAACAGGTTCACATGAATTTTTAACAAGCTTTTTATAGTTTTTCTAAAAATGTTCAATCATTTCTATTTAGTAACTTGCTCTGAGGTTGTTCCAAAGTTTTATTAACTGAAATTAATCCTCTTAAATATGTAAGGCACCATGTCTCAATTTTTGCTCCAGCGTTAAAGTAGATGAACCAAAACCTTCCCTTGTAATCTCGTACCACATATGCAGCAAGGCAAAAGTCTGAGGCGCTGAATTCCATAAATTAATGAATAAAGAGGTGTGTGTATTTACATATATAAATTTGGCTTGTCACATGGTTTGTGTTTTTTCACCATCGTAATGTGCAAGTCTTCTGTTACTTTTCCCTCTTTCCTGAGCACAGAGACGGGGTGAGGGGGTGTACGGGGTTGGGTCGCTGCAGCCAGAGAAGAGCCTGGAGAGTGCGCGGAGCAACCCCTGCACTTGGCAGCCTGGTGTCATTTCTGTTCTCTTTAATTTATCCTTGGCACCTCCCTGTCCGTATGAGAGTGATGTATTCCAAACTGTGTTATCAACAGCGCTTTTATTTTGGTGTTTCCAAGTTTATCTGGTATCAGTAACTGTATCTTGACTTCTCAGAGGCAGAAGCATCAGTTAACATGGAAATGTAAGCATCATGCTGGCAGTGCTGAAGTTATAATATTACATATAGTGCTCTCCTGAAAGGTATTACAAAACCCCACATAAATGGCGTATAAATGGCGTATAAATGACGTGGTTACTGTGGAAGACAGTGATTTACTGCTGTGTGAGACGACGCTTTCACTCATGGGGAGTAGCTGGGTGTCGTGGTGGTTTTCTGAAATGCTGTAAAGCATTTGAAATGTTTCAGACTGTAATGCTAAGAGGAATAATAATATTGAGCCCCTGACTACAAGAAGGACCTCAATAGGTGCTGGAGTGTGTCCAGAGAAGGGCAATGAAGCTGGTGAGAGGTCTGGAGCACAAGTCTTATGAGGAGCGGCTGAGGGAACTGGGGTTGTTCAGTCTGGAGAAGAGGAGGCTGAGGGGAGACCTTATCGCTCTCTACAACTACCTGAAAGAAGGTTGTAGGGAGGCGGGTGTTGGTCTCTTCTCCCAGGTAACTAGCGACAGGACGAGAGGAAATGGCCTCAAGTTGCGCCAGGGGAGGTTTAGATTGGGTATTAGGAAAAATTTCTTCACTGAGAGAGTGGTCAGGCATTGGCACAGGCTGCCCAGGGAGGTGGTGGAGTCACCATCTCTGGAAGTGCTCAAAAAAAGTGTGAATGTGGCACTTCTGGACATGGTTTAGGGGACATGGTGGCACTGGACTAATGGTTGGACTTGATGATCTTGAAGGTCCTTTCCAACCTTAGTGATTCTGTGATTCTGTGATTCTGTGAGTCACAAGACTGAAGGTGGGGGAACTTAGAAATAGAGATGAAATTCCACATATGAATTGTTGATATTATCTAGGAAATGAGACTTCTGTTTAAAATATGGTACGTATCACTTCCTCCATAAGTATTGCAGCTAACATGTATTTCTGAACAGGTAGTTGCAATAAATAATGGTTGCAATTCCAGAGAGCCTATTACACTTACCAAAGCTGCTCTCTTGAAAACATTATTTACGGAGTATAATTAACCTCCTGCCTTTTCATGTTCTTGCTGCATACAAGTAACTGGAACAAATAGCTCTGTTGTAATTATCTTCCTGCACTTTCTTCCCTCTCATTCATCTTAAAAAAATTATCACAATTTTCACTTTTTTGTGTCTCCTGTATTATTTGCAAAATTTTAATTTTATGTTGACTTTACCAGAGTCATGGAGAATCATTGTGTTTGGACAAAGCTGTCAGGAATTTGAGGATACAATGACTGAGGCAGTTATGCAGAGTTTTACCCTCTTATTATTACAGGCAATATAGATATCCGTTTTTAAAATTGCTCCATGTCAGAAACCGATGGTTTTTCTTTTTCTCCACTAATCTTCTGAGTAAGGTGTTCTACAGTATCACTAGTCTGACATTTCAAAGGTTTTTTTTTCTTTCACAATTCATTTTCTCCTCCACAATTTGCATTCATATTTTCTTCAGCTAATTCTGTTTTAATTTTATCCTGAAGGAATGTTTAAAAGATCACATACTTTTGAAATATCAAATTTTTCACAAAATCAAATTCTTGGTTTCTGAAAGAGTAACTAAATGCTTTGTTGATTTTCACTCAAAAACAAAACTTCAAATTATTTTTTATTTTTAATACAAGTGTTCAGGCTTCCCACCATTCATGACAGGGTACAAATCCTGGTGCAACACAGGTACAGCCCAAAACACAGAGCTTTTGTTCTGTGTCTGCAATGATATCTATCTTAAATATTTTACTTGAACAAGAATATCCTCTGCAAAGTCTTTTTGTGGGGCAAAGGTGGCAATTTAGTGCTGATATTTTGACTGAGATTGCTGGGTATCTTCAGATTTGCCTTCCCGGCTCTGGTTTCTAGGAGAGATTTAGAGACTGAAAAAAACACATCTGTGGGAGCGGAGAAAGGGGAATAAGAAATGGGTTGTAGAGCTTAAAAAAGAAGATGGAAAAGCTATGGAAGGATGGAAGGACAAAAGGCAAAGGGGTTATAAAGACAGTTAAAAAGAACAACAGTCATATCCTCTTCCCATCACAAAAGATTCAGGGAAAACTGAGTAAAAGCTTTAACATGTCATTTGTCTTGTACCATTTGTTAACAATCAGCAAATACTTGTTAACAAAGATACTATTGCTGCATCTTTGGCATCTCTTCATCACTGTGGAGGGGGGCAATCCTGATAGTGATGTGCGTGGCAGCGGTGGCCAGGACCCCAGATTTGGCTGACACTGGTGGGTTTGACTTCTGTTGTCCTAGTGCCACTTGCTGGTTCATTGCCGGACCCTAAGTAGCATCAGCGCAAAGTGCAGGGTGGGCTAAACCCTCTGATAGCTGCTGGTCTACAAGGAGAGTGAAGGAGAGGTGTGGGCAAAGAACCACTGAAGCTCTGGAGGACAAAAAGCCTCGGATGCTTTTACCTGTGAAGGTGGTTCTAGGCTGTGGTCCCTCAGCTGCAAGGCAGTGGGATCATACTAGGTTTGGGACGCTAGGTTTTTAAGGAAATTATAGGGATGCAAAATATACCCTTATTAACAGTGTTTAATCATTTTCTTTTCTGGCGGATGCTCAGGAGTGGCAGATGAAGTGGCTGCTGAGCAGAAATGTGTCTGACCTGCTGTACCCCTTGGATTCTTACTTTTAGCTCCTCATAATGTCAGAGGCTATAACTGGAAACCAGTTCCTATTTATGCTGTTTCCCTCAAATGACTTTGGATGGTGGACATTTGGTATCTATTTTGGAATTTGACCAGTAGGAGGTCTTCATAGTGTGTGAAATAAATGTTCTTATGAGAAGAAAAATTTCAATTTCTTCTATTTTCTTCTGATTGGTATTTTTCATGTGAGTGAGGATACTGTAATTGTAGATATGTCTTACTTCTATCATATGTTTTGACCATAATGAATAATTAAATATTTTTGTTCCCTTTATTCTGAGAATAGTAAATTTTTATCATCTGTGTAATTTTCACTCTGTAGTAAATTGATTCACCCTATAGTAAAATTATATATTTCTGAAGCTTCATTAAAGACCTTGTATTTTTGCTTTTCATAGTACCAAAGCAAGAAGTACTCTT
>NW_010512524.1:0-49190 GCF_000687285.1 Phaethon lepturus | reverse complement strand
AGGAAGAATTTTACAGATAATAAAGTAATCCACTCCCTTGGGTTTTGTTCAGTTGGGATTTTTTCAGCGCTGTGATCAAGAGGTGCTTTAAATGAAACTATAAGCAGGTATAACTTACAGTCTTCATCTCAGTAGTTTTTCTTAAGAGAATATCTTGAGCCCAACAAGTGAGGGGGAGAGCAATTATGAAAGCTGAAGCTGTGTGTACAGAAGAAAACATTTTGTGAATACTCCTTGGCATTGCTCTGTAAACCACGCTTAGCACAGTAAGAAACATGGCCAATAATCAAATTCTTCACATACAGCAAGTTCTCCTGATCGCTAGTTAAAAAAAATTTGCTATCTGACAAGCTGCTGAAGTCCAACTGGCTTCAGAAATGCTATATAAGAGGCTTTATAAGGCTGAAGAAGTTGTAGTCACATTCTTCAAGTGACTTAACATGTGGTAGTTTCACAGTGGGATGAGTTAGTCCCACGTGGGGACACTGTGCCCAGAAGGTTTAGTGTTCTTGGACACGCAGCCTCCTTCAAGTGCGGCAGCGTTGTCCCTCTATCTTAATAACAGTTGATTTCCTCTTGTCTCAATACAGGAACAGCTGATTTGTCACTCTTCCTGCTGCCAGCTAAGAGGGACATTTTCTCTGAGAAGAGGAAAATTTATTGCTTTCTTTTTTCTATTTTGTTTTATTATTCTTTTTAAGTGAGCCCCTTTATCCTTAACAGTTATCAAAAAATGAGAAAATGCCAATAAAGTTTGGAAACCTTAATTTCATATAGACTTAGTGAAAAATTGCTAACTGGGTAGAACTTGGAAGCTTTCTGTTTTGCAGAGCAAAAGATAGTAGTTTACAGCAGAATAATTATATTTTAGACTGCATTATTAAAAGTGCTTAAATGAAGAGCATGTGCTGAAGCTGTGGCCTGTTGTGCAAGCTATTGATTAAGCTGAAGTACCGTTTGGAAAAAAAACTGGTTCATTTATCGTCTTAAATTTGCAGTTCAGTATAATAAATGAACACCTAAAATCCAGATACAGTCTTTTTCATAGCTGTGTGGTCTGCTGCCTTTTTATTTTCTTAATAATTACATGTTAACCATGATGATACATACCGAATAGCCATCCATGTAATGATTATGATGAATGAATATGAACCTTCAGCAAACTATATCCTAGTGTAACTCCTCGCATATGGCTAAGTACAGAACAGGTTCCTTTGAATCAGCAGGGGTGGTGGTGGTGGCATCTAGCATGTAAGATGTTAGCTAAAACTCTCAGCTGTTCTTCAGGTCTTCTTCTTCTCCTAAGTTGATATGTTGGATGTGGTATGTCTTCATGTTACAAAAATATGTTCCTAGTTCCTGTGGATGTATGTGTAATTGGTTGACTACCATCAGATCACTCAAAGAAGAAAAGTGCTCATTTGTATTTACTTGTACAATATTTATCTTTTGTGTTTTTAATCACCTATAACCTGGAATACATTTGACTTCTGATTTCTTAGCTAAAATATTCCATCTCATGTGACTGAGATGTTGATGTTATTAAATGAGGCATTTTCTTTTTGAGTGGTATAAATTTTTCTGAAGGTTACTTTACATCTTTTGAGATGCAAATGGTAAAACAGAACAATTGATGTTATTTTCCAAAACAGCTAAGACTCTCAGAGGTTTCTTTAAGTTGAACTTCAACAACTCATGTTATCTTATCCCTCCTTTGGAGGGAGGTCTTCAGTTTGCAGAAACTGACTCCTTGAGCTAGGAAATGCATATCCTCTTCCAGGCAGTGTCCAGTGCTCCTTCGCTTGAACTGTTTGTCAGTGTCTTTGTTCGGGGGTTAGTTTTCCTCTCTGGCGATTGCATAATACTGGATTAAATCCAACTTTGAGTCCTTGCCATGGTCAAAATATTCCAAAATGTTCTTGAGATAACATCCGAAATCTGAACATTTGAGCAGAGTCATGGATTTTTCCCTGGCTGATTGAATATTAGTCACCTGCAGAAATTTGAAGGAGGCTGCAGGCGGTGTGGCCTGAGATTTCCCTGGCTGTCAGCTGTTAGAGACGTCAGGAATGGAGATCACTGTCATCCTTAAAAAATGTCTGTCCTCTGCTCCTCTGAGGAAACTCCACAAAGAGAATGGGAGGAGATACTGCTGGCTTCGGAAACTCACGGCGAGCAGTGACAGGTCCCATTTCCTATACTGCTGCACATCATCTGCCTGTCTGTTAGTGTCCCCTGGTATATGCACAATGTTCATAGGTGAGAAGTAAGAGGGAAAGTACACACACGTGCGGGACACTGCCATTCCCAGGTGTTTACAGATGTCATCTGTTGCCTAATGATGGGCAAGGAGGATTGCATACATCTTGGGGTTCATTTGTGGGAATATGGATACCCTGCCTTTGGGCAGCTTTGCTGCAACAAGTTTATCATGTGTATCATTACTACGTTGACTGATAGGAAATTAAATTTTCTTCTCTTTGCCTTACTTGTCAATAAATTTTGAGATTCTTTGAGGTGGAAATCCATTCAAAATTTATTCTGTGAAAAATTCAATAGCGGGATATGAAACCAAGATTAAATTGTACTTTTTTGAGGGATAGCTGGTTAGGAAATTAAAATCTTCAATCAGTCTAGGGTAATAAAGTATTTAACCCAAATTAGTCTTTTGTTGAACATATCATGAACTATCATGTTTTATTCACTTGGTAAATATACTTTCTTTTTAGTAGCTCTGAGTACATTTAAGTGAGCAGATTCTTGTCTTGTATCTTAATTTGATTATGTCTTATGCTGTCCTCCCTTATTATTTCACAAAAGTTAAGAGGGTGTATCTTTTTTCCACTTAACTTGTTTGCAGAGCTGGACGTCATGCTGGAAAATATATTTAAAGTCCAAATTAACTCCAGTACCACTAAGGTATTTTTCGCTTGGTGTCAGCAGAAGACTGGATTTCCTAAACTAGATTTTTGTTTTTCTAAAACACCAGCAAGATACTCCAATCTTATCTAGCTATTAAAATAAGACATCAGCTTTTCTGAAGATGCTAAATATGTCAGTTGCTAAGAATTTTGGAAAATCTTTTTTAGGTACCTGGGCAGAAGCTGGGCAATTAGAAAAATCATCTACAAAACATTTCTTAACGGCCCTTTCTGAGGCTAGCACGTAGAGGAGATAGCTCAGTATTCATTAATTCGCTCATTGGCGAGCTATAACAGGACCAAGCAGATGTGCGCAGATCTAGTCTATAATCACCAGTCTTACGTGGCAAGTTACAACTTACGAAGGGTGAGTCATACTCACTGTAAGGAGAAGGGGCTTTGAAAGGCGCAGGAGGCAGGTAGGTACTTCATTTTCCACGGAGCATGTAGTTTGTTTTTCTTTCCTTTTGAGCCCATTCTTGAGATTTTTCAGTAAAAGAATCAAGACTTTTTAAAAAATAAATAGATTAGGAAATAAGTAAGACATTTGTCATTCTGTCCAATGTACTGGACCCATAATAATTGCTGATGCAGGTTAGGTACCACTCAACAGCTGTCCGATATGCAGACTGGACAAAATGCCAGCCCTGCATTCAAGCTGTTACAGGCCAGCATAATGTGTCCTTACTGCTTTAGCACATAATATTCTTTAAAGAAAAAGTTAATAAGCAGTGCCCTGAGGGGATATAATCAACACTTCTGCAACTGATGTTAGTCAGCTTAGCTCCTATTCTAACACCTGGGAGGGGGGGATACAAGTTTTAAAAACAGCCCAGTTCTTACATGTTAGAATGAATTAGCATGGCATACAAAAAGACCTCGGTATTCAAACGCAGTCCTACAACCTTAGGCATTTAAATGCTGTGTCTAAACACATAGGTGTATTGTATAATTTTTATAGGTTCTAAAAACTATTTTAGGCAATCAGAATAGTGTGCTGTTGAGACCTACAGAAATGCTGAGATTTCTAGAAAGATGTTTGTGTCATTTATTTACTTGCCCTTTACTTATTGTGCGGATGTTTCTTTCATGTATTTCTTCTTTTTAAGACTAATTACACTCTCTTAAAATCTATTTTCAGCTCTTTCAAATGTCTGCTTCCCTCCTCTGTTAATTATATTCTATTTTCATTTCTTTTGATGTCAGTCTCCCCGTGACACACACATGCACACACACGCTTTCTCTTATTCTGCTGTATCCAATTCTTTTCCATCTCTCCATCATGTTATTTTCTCTCCTCCAAGTGTGCTTCCTCACTCCACTCGTATGGAGGTTCAGCTTGTGTAGTTGGGAATCACACATTTTCCTCCAGGTTAGGTACCTTGTCATGACCCCTCTTGACTTTCATGTGAAACCTACACATAGCACTTTACCTTCTCATCACATGTTCCTGCTCTTCTCTTTTATAAAAGCTTTTGCATGTGTTTTCTAGAAGATTTTCTCTTCTGTCTTTCATAATGGCCATTGTATGCTATCCACTGAAGTTTGGGGGGGTTTTAGTATTACTGTATCAGATTCACACTCAGATTGCTGCTTTACATTAGAAAACATATAATTTATTGGCTATTCTCAAACAAAAAGTGCATGTTCATATGGCCAGCAACTCAAATATTAGAAATAAGTGTCTATCTTGAGGCAGAATTAAAGGCACAAGTAGTCTTTTCAAAGAAATGATGGACAAACAGCCACAACTGAATAGCTTTGCACAGATTGTATAGTTAGACCTGTTACTCATACTGCAGTAGTACCACAGAGGCCCAGTGATAGTCCAGAAACCCACGTGCGCTGTAAAAACTGAGAGCAAAAGTTGATTCACATGCTCTAGCTTTCATACAACTGAGGAATGGCATCCCTGCTTGGGGAAGCATCTCTCTTAAATGTGTCAGAACAGCAACTATGAGAGAGGTCAGTTATAATATGATGTTATTCTAGTATTTCTTGGATAATCCTGGTGGAATAATATAAATAACGTTTTTTTCCCTGAATTTCTGGTGGTCCTTGCAGTCCCATAATCATATCCCATCAGACCTGCACTGCACTATGGTGTTTATATCCTAGGGAATTCATGCTATCTTCTTTCCTTTCTCAAGGCAGCTTGAACGTAATTGTCTTCATGTGCAAATGGCTTAAAAAAATAACGATGTTATTGTCAAACTGTAATTGTCTATGAAGCAAACTTGGGCTAACAAAAGGTGCTGATTTATAAATAAAATAAACTCATTTAATTATATGGCTTCATTTTTATAGCTGGTATTTGCTTGACATATTGCCTATCTACAGTACACTGAGTGATTAACTGTTGTGACTAGAGAATAATTATTAATTATACTGCAATTTGTGAGCTGTTATGTGCATATCTAATAACTTCAGTTGTGCTATGAAGGCTGCTGGGCAGAGGAGGTTAGTTACCTTTCTCAACAATTATGAAATGTCTACAGTGCAATGTATGCTCCAATATGTGCATTTATAGTGAGCTATCTAGTACATAAGCCTAACTGATCCAGGCAATAAATGCCCGGTCTAGAATCTTTTCAGCATTATTTTCACTATGAGGATAACAGCTAGAAATAAAAAGAATCTAGAGAAACAAAATTGTGTGGTCTTGTGAAGGCCGTTTGCATGCCCGTTTGAAACGTGGGAAAAAAGTCTGGTCTCCTTCATGTAATAAATCTTACCTTTATTGTAGATTTGTACATTTTCATTTTTTTGAGCAGTATCTGTATAGGAGTAAAGGTCTGAAAACTGAACTCCGTATTCTCATCTAGTAGGTAGTTTATTCCTTCCTTCCTTCCTGTCTTCCACCTCCAACATCTAAGATGCTGCTGTTGTGTGGTGATTGCAATACCACTCTCTACACTCATCTTTCAGAGACAGCTGAGCCTCACACAAGGATATTTTCTGTCCTGTTTTTCAGATTACATATTAATTTTATTTTCACATGTCCCATCTTCTCTTGGTCCACAAAATAGCTTTCCACAGAACAAGCAATATAGCCCCACCAACTTGAAAGGAGGAAACAGAAAGAAAATTTAGTAATGGAAGGTATAAACAATCCAACTGCATGCTACCTTAAGTCACTGTCTCTCTTAACATTTCTGCTTCTGAGTCCAAGCCTTTTGCTTCCCAAAGACAATAGGGTGTTCAGGCATGAGGTATATCTCTTTTTGTACATGCTTTAAAGATAGCTGAGGGGAAAAAAAATTCATATTCAGCCTTTTGTCTATGTTATTGACCCATGTGTCACAGGTTACCGCTGTCTTTTGGAGAAGTGGGAAAATTACATTGTACTAGCTCTGAGCACCACATGTTGTCATAGAAATACCCGATATCACTGACATCCTGGCAGAGCACAGTCAGTTAGCTGTAGTTGTCTCATTTCCTCAGTCTACTTCTTAATGCCCCAGGGTTCATTGGTTGCTTTTTTAATTATTTTTTTCTCTTTTTTAAAAATCTTTTCCCCTCCTTTGCCAAAGAGACTTTCAAAGAAACCAGAAGTTCCAGTATTTGAATGTGGTTTTCGGGTGTATGTCTTTTCACAGAATCACAGAATCACAGAATGGTTGGGGTTGGAAGGGCCCTCTGAAGATCATCTGCTCCCCCCCCCCTGCCAAGGCAGGATCACCTAGGGCAGGTTGCACAGGAATGCGTCCAGTCGGGTTTTGCAGGTCTCCAGAGAAGCAGACTCCACAACCTCCCTGGGCAACCTGTTCCAGTGCTCCGTCACCCTGACAGTAAAGAAGTTTTTCCTCATGTTGAGGTGGAACTTCCTGTACTCCAGTTTATGCCCATTGCTCCTCGTCCTATCCTTTTGCTTGAGCTCATGCTAAAATGCAGGCAGCAGATATAGCTGGGCACAGTCTCTTTTCAGAATTTCGGAAGACATTTCCATTTCTGCTTTTTTCTTGCTAAATCATTAAATCATCCTTCAGTAGACTTTTTTTAAGTCCTTCTATGTTTCTTGGCTTTTTTGCTTTTTATTTCCCCCCCCAAAGTATTCTGGCAGCTGATGTGTTCTTTACAATAGAAAAAGCTGTCCTTCATCTCCACTGCCCAATAGGTGGTCTTTTTGTAACTGTTCTTATTATTTAGTCATTCTCTTTTTTAATAGTCATTCACTCTGTACTCTTTATTCTGTGTATATTCACCACTTGTTAAACAGAGTGTGTCCCAGCTAGAAAAGGCCATCCCTTTTGCAGAAATAGCTTCTTTTCTTTTTGTTTCTGCAGTCTGTTTCTGATCCAGCATTATGGCTGTCTTCTACTCAGACCAGTGGGACCTGTTGTTCAAATAATGACATTTATATGGATACAAAAATTTGCAAAGAAACAGTTTGCCGATAGGAGTAGGAACTGAGTAGGAAAACTCCCAAGTAGGTCATTTTCTTCTGAGAAACAAAATCTTTCAAGCGATTTTGAGATGAATTTGCAAGAACATTTAGGATATGATATTTGCCACCAAAAAAATGGCCAGTTCAGATGCTGATTGAGCACAGTGTTTCAACAGGTACTTCCAACATGTTATATCTTTTATATAAGGAAACTACCACTCCCCATAAGGCTTCTGCAACTTCATTAGAGACGGTTGGGATCAAACATTTTTTTCTGTAGGAGAAAGAATGATAAAAATGTCTGTATTTGATTTCAGTAAAAACATGTTTAACTAAAATCAATGCTTTGGAGATTTTTGCCAAAGAACGAACATTACACTGTAGGAATTGCTTATATAGTTTTTGGCAAGCTTTTAATTCTAAAGGATCTTCTAGGCACTACAAGTGTATGACATCTCTTACTGTGGTCTCTGTGGGTTTCATGGTCATTAATGTGTTTTTGGTGAGAAAATCATGTGTATGATTTGGAATGAAGATGACTGAGTACAGTTTATGGGCCTAAGAGCATTATGCTTGTGTTACCAGCACTGTGCAGCGAGATTTGGGCCTCCTTTGGTATTCCGTACCATGTATGCTGTGCAGGCTTTACTCCAATTAATCTGGACAGGCACCGTGTATCTGACGGCAAACTGCATTTAACGATGAGGTAATCTGACTGCTAGGTCTATTAGGACATCCCCGCTGAATAAAAAGTGTATGAAGGTGGGGAGTTTGAACTTGTATGGGAAATCTAAGCCTGCTACTCTGTCTTCAGTGGCTGATACGTGTAAGCAAGACTTGGCTGGAGCTCAAGGTGGCTGTAGCTCCACAGCCAAAGAGCCAGAAACGCAGACCCGTGCTACAGATCCTGGTTATACTCCTTGTTGGAATTTCTACCTGAGATCCTTTCTCGTCTGAAAAAACATTTCTGTCGGTGCAACAGCAGAGGTGGTGTGTCCTCTGGATCTGTAGCAAAATGCTGACTTTGAGCCTGCGTGAAGGCTCTGGTTCAGGTAAGCCAGCCAGGAATGGTATATTTAGGAAGCCAGAGGTTGCTGGGTACCATGGTAGCTGTATCACTTGCCTGTGTGCAGTAGCTACAGCATCTAGTTTGCCTTGTCCTCCCTAACCCAATGGGTCATCTGGTGGTGCTGCGTTCTCCTATTCTCTTGTGACTTGTAACTTTTCAGTTTTCTTGGCTGTCATCAACAAGTATCTTCTCTTTGCTACCTGAAAACAGAAGTTTATAAAGTATTTTGTAGCTACAACAAGGCAAATAGTTTATTTTGCTTTCAATCTATTTTAATTGCTCTGTTCCCTGGGACTGACAGAATATTTCTATTTTCTCACAGCTTCTCTGACTGTGAGTTTACTTTTTTTATATTGGGTTATTTGATCTTCAACCTGCCTTCAAAGTTTACTTCTGTTGGGTTTACTCTTGGAAAAAAAAATTGTCCTATAGAGGATGAAAATTTATTTTCAGTCGTTTCTTGGATTTTGCTTTTTCCATCATACTGCTGTTCCTTCTTGCTCTGTCTACTCCCTGTGACTTAATTATATTGTTCTAAAGGAGAGTTCAAAAGGAGCCGAAGAATTTTAACCTTCATATGTTCAAACCTTTGCATCTGGAGTAGATAAAATTTTTATAAAGGTCTTTAAAAAAAAAAATCACTCTCTAAAGTTTGCAAGCTTCCCAATACTGTAATAATTACTCCAAAATGTACAGCTTAATTACATTCAAGTTCCTATAGCTTAGTGAATGAACTGTAGCTCCTCTGTGAACTGATATAGAGGAGTAATTTATGTTTTCCTCAAGAACAGCTCTTCTACAACCCAGAACTAAGAGTTAGAAGAAACATGTGTTTAAAGTGTCAGGAAACTGCATTTCTAAAGCTTGTCCTGTTGTAACATTTGACCAGTTAATGCATGAGTGTCTAACTCCCCCTCTCTTCTCCTTTTGGCTTAGTTGTCTACTTATACTTTGAGATTTAAATGTATGTAGAAACAGTGACATAACCTCCTGGCAAGGTATGTATTTCAGCAGATATTCTTTCAATCTTCTTGAACTTATCTACAACCAGCTTTGACCCACCTACATCACCCTGTTTGGTAGTAATTCCATCATATTTGTCTTACAGCTAAAACATCAGTGTCACTTTCTATTTTTACGCCCTGAAGCTGTTTTACATCTGTTGAGCTCTCTTATTTTAGGATAGTTTTGATATCAAGTGATCTCTGAAGTTACTGTGTGTTAATTCCCCTTTTCAGTAAGACCATAAAAAAACCACTTCTTAGTCCTCAAGAAGTTTCTGTACCTGATGTATTCAATGTATAACTTGCCAGACAATAAGGAAAGGATAATCTGTATTTCAAAACCTGGATATTCCAAAACGTTCTGTGTGAATCTCTTTGGGCCCTCTCACTTGCTTCTACACAAACACCCATTGGAGTCAGACTTACTTCATTACTTTTCTGAACCGACTACTTCCAGATGCAGTTTGTGTAGTGTGTGTTTCTTTCCTTTAGCTTTCAGCGTTATATATGAATTGCTATACCTCTTGGTTTCCTTAAGAGCCATCAGATGTGCTTACATCTCCCCTGACCTAGACCACACTCATGTGAAGAAGAGGTCTGTTTTGTTCTATGAGAAAGGTTGTTTTTAATAATACTTGAAATAAGCATTTCTTAGTGCTGTGAAGATACTCCATTTGGTATAGAAAAACCTTAGCTGTCTCCTTGCTCATGAGCAGTGTATTGGAAGCATTTTAATCTTCTAGACCGAAGGACTGAGGCAGCAATGTCTGCTACATACAAAGCTGAGATGTGATCCTTGATACAGTTCTTGCCACTATTGTTTATCAACCAGATTTACTGCTTAATCTGGATGATTTTGATTGAAGAGTTCCTCAGGCTGGCAATTAAGAGGAGCCTATCTTCCAATTTAATTTCTTACCACTTCTGCTCATTGTATGGAATCTTGTTTTGTAGGATGGGAGGAGACAGGACATAAAAAAGTGTAAAATTACGTACTAGCAATTGTGTTTGTCATAGTCTTGTTTTCTGACATCCTATCTTCCTCCCTCTTTCCCCTTTTTACATTATACTGACTTTCTCCATCATAGTATATTTCCTAATTCTACAGTTTTTTCCCTGTTTTTTCAATGACTAGAAGGGGGAGAAAGGGTGGAAGTTTACTGTATGTAATACCCCTGTGATTGACAGTCTTTTTGCCTCATGCTTCCTAGTAGGTAGATAACGCTTGCTATATGGGATCTTGTTTTGTAGGGTGGAAGAAGAGGGAGGACTACAACAAACACAAATAGTGGTATGTAATTTTCCCTTTCTCCTTTGTCTCTCCCAACTTACCAGTCTTAACACAGAATGTGCTCAATCATATGATGATGCCTTTTGCTGCTATTTGCCGCTTTTAATAAAAACACATCTTCCCAGTTTTTTTTCGTTGATTGCCTGACAGATTTTAGGAAAGAATACAAACGAAATAGCATGTACGACACATAAGTAGTAGGTCAGATTGTGCTCACTCTTGGCCACAATGTGACTGAACTTAAACTGAGTAGGTTCTATATCCTATTGCAACATCTGAAGTCCTCCAGTCATCCATTATCTTTTGAAATATCTAACAGGCTACTGTATGTGGGATTTTGGAGAAAACAGCTGTGATGGGGAAAGGGTAATCATCCTTCTATTTAAACTAAAAATGACTACATGCATAGACTGTGCTGTCTTTTTGAAAAGCTAATACTTTAGAGCTGATAAAGAACTGCCTGATTTTCTGGGTCAAGTTTCATCAAAATATTGTAAACTTAAATTCTCATTGCAGAATCTTAATCAATCTGAATGGCACAGGGAGATGGTACCCAGCGTTGCATAACAGATTGTCTGCAGGTTAGAAAGATTTTTCTCATAAAATGAAGGGGAAGGTCGCTGTTAGGCGGAGGACTTGTATCATTTTTAAGGGTAGGATAACGCTTTAAAAAGTACCGTGTTGTGTAGTGTTTGAACATTTCACTCAAAAGCACAGAAGTTATTCAAAAGATGTTGTCATTTGGTTTTGGTTTTGGTTTTGTGGGGGGTTTTTTATGTCATAAGGCTCACACTTCTGCTCTGTTGTTTAAATGGTACAAATTGGCAGTGTTTATCAAGCAGATATATAAAGCATTATAGCTGCAGCACAAAGATTATGGAAAAAAATGCTTTATTGAATTCAGTTATCGAGAGGAATAGAGAAAAGCAAATGATGTGTCAAAAACTCATTTCAAGAAATATACCATCTTCATTAGACCAATTTTTCTTAGTGTTGTTCTGGGTTGCTAGTTCACTATTGACTGAGAAGGAACATGCCTGCCCAGTGAATCATTCCTAGTTTCTATGACACCCCTAAGACCTGCATAGTACAGCTACAGTAAAAACAAGTCGTATTTTCAAGTTCTGAATAGCTGTGATAATTATGAAACAAAAGCTGCATTTGTATTTGCCGTGAGGATCAGAAAGTTTTTACATTTTGGTTGAAAACAAGAACTAAAGTCAGTAAATACTCAATGGAGTAGTGAATCTCCACTCTCCTCGGTAAGAGTACATTAGGGATCAGATCCTGTACATTAACTGATCTGCACAGATTGAGTGTCAAGGAAGTAAATGGAAAAGGTAGAACAAATTTTATCTCTTGATACTCAGTAAAATAGATTTTTTTTTTTTGTTTTCTGTGAACAGAAGAATCCGTTATAACGGATTACTTAAATCCTCAGTATGCCATTGTTGTTTATGGACTGCCTATGGTCAGGATAATTCTTTCATTTCTGCTGTGAAACAAGAAACAAAGGGATTTTGGATGATCTGCCTGTGCTTGGTCCATTTAAAAGGAAGTTCAGCCTTTCAGTGGAGAGATTCTTCCCAGACTAGTGTAAAACCTAAATTCACATTGTCAACATGGAGCAAAACTACTCCATCATGCTGGAAAATGAGTCCCCAAAGTGTATTTTATTTAAATAATAACTGCATGTTGTGGAAGAATATGAAGTAAGACGATAGATAACTAATTAAGATGTAGAGGTTTTGTACTGTTGGCATTTGGAAAAAAAAGTTAATTGCTTTTATTCTGAGGTTCATACATTACCATTAATTTTCATTATAACTTTATTGCGTAGACATGACACACATTGAATAGAGCTGTCTGTTTGACAGAAAGTACATGGGCTACTAACATCAAGAAAGATGGCACTTTAAAAGTTTCAAAAGGATGTATAATCACTGTGGATTAAGTTTTGCTTAAGTTGGGTGTGAAAGGGATTGCTTTTCTTTCTTTTTTTAATGTGATCAAGATTTTTCTGCATAACCATCACAAAATATATGGATATGATAGCCTCCCTCTCCCCATGCAGCCAAAAAGGTTGTCCATTTTAATTGCAAGGGCTGTTCTTGGCCCATAGTGGAGTGGCCAACCTCTGGGTTATACCGGTACACATTATCTCAGTACTGTGGATCAAAATATTTTAATGGGAATGGGTGTGGAATAGTGACTCTTTCACCAGTTGGAATGGAGAGGACTAGTGGAACCTGGGAACTCACAGACAGCCCTTGACATCTCTGCGGCGCCTAGAAATCCTGGTTAGAAGCAAAGACCCCAGTATCTGTTTTGGCTGAAGTGTGAATGTAAATGTATGTTGCAGCATGTCAGTCTTGTATTTGTTGTGTTTTCTGCAAACAAAGTTTGCAACAACCCTCCTAATGTGAGTAAGCGGATACAGCAATTTCATAAGAATACAATAAACCTTTTTAAGCGAAGCTTTCCTATGGTCGTAAGTAGATACTTAGTAGCAGGTATGTGGGTGTATTTTCTGCCATTTGCTAGATTTTTGTAATTTTTCTGTTATAAATAATGAAAAGCAACACTTAAGAATACTGAAGAGTAGATTTTAAGAATGAATACTTAGAGTATGAAGTTTAACATATATTTTTAAAAAATCCAGTTCTTCAGTCATATTGAAATTTTACAATGTAAATTAGAAAGATGGCATGGCTTGAATTGTTACAGTACCTGAAAACTGCTATTCAGATGTAACGAATCAGATTAATAGTAGTTGAATGTTCGTGCCTGTTTATTTTGCAGCTGGGGTATACTTTTGGCTGGCTTTTCTTTGACTTATAGCTTATAATTTTCTTGTTTTATGCCAAATCTGCTGTGTTTATTTTACCATGAGTAGAATGATTGTTACTTTCAAAATTATTTTTGATCTTTTAGCCTGTAATTATTATAACAAGTTTAAAAATATGTTCATTTTTTCTGCCTATTTTGAGCTATTCATAATTGTCATTAGCAATAGTAAGAGAGATTTAACTTCTTAAACACTCTGATGGGATTCTGAAGGTACTGTGAAGAGAAAATTGTTAGTCATGGACTTGATGTCAAAATAGACATCAGCCAAAGAGAAGCAGCAGCTTTCTTACGCATCTACTTCCCAGGAAGGAGAATTACCAAAATATCTTTCCTGAGGCTGAGGTAAGGCAAACCTGTAGTGCATATGCAATGAAACCCGAATAATCCTACGATTCTTTCAATCTATGAAATGAATTCCAGTCTAATGCTGCTCAAAAAACTTCATGTCTTCATGCCATTGCTTCCTTCATGTTACAGCACGCTGACTTTTGTGAAGCTCTGTCTGACCTCCACAGCATTGCTGGAGATGAGTGACAAGCAGGGTGACAATTCAGGCCAACCAGCTTTAGCCTCACTAAGATATGGGCAGTGACCATGGGCTACTTGTTCACGTTCAGTAGAGAGACTGGCCCCACCAGAAGCTGATCTTTCCCAGCCAGCTGAGTAGAGTTAGATACCTGTCTTCGCACCATGCTCATGGCTGGCGTGTGGTAAATTGTTACTTCCACATCTCAGTTCAAGAAATTTGTAGCTCTGTGAGTTCTTCTGGTTTTGTTCATGTGACTTTTTGATAATTTCTTCTGCATTATAAATATGTATATTAAATTTTCTCTATAAAGGAGACTGGAAGAAGCAATGTTTCTCTTTTCAACAGATGACTTTTTTCCCAGTGAAAAGAGCTATGCACTTTATAACAGTTTATAACACAAAGAGGGATTAACAATCTCAATAAAAGTTAGATGTCTTTACCTCGTAAAGAAGAAAACAGAAACATTGGGCTTTATCCATTTGCCTAAGGCACTCTGTGCTATGATTTATATTCCAGTCAGGAAATTGGTAATGGTCTTCTTCAGAGACTATCTAACCTTTCCAAAGTTGTCTTACACATGCTAACTTCCTTTAAAAAAATAAAACTAGACATTTAATAGAGAATTTTCTGCACAGTCCTTTCATAAAAACATTTATCTCATATTTAATACATTTGTAACATATTTCTTCAATAAGCATAAAAAAATAAAGAACAGTCTGTTGTGAAGGAGGGGAAGCTTGCAGTAATATTTAAAAAACAGATTTTATAAAATTGCTGTTAGAGAATTGTATTGAGACCCCAAGCCTGGGAAATGATGTATCATGAAAGATGACCAGACATTTAGTCATTTATCTAAGGTAACTTGAGGAGTTCTCACTGAGAAATATGACTTATTTGATCCTGTGTAGAATAGGACTCATTATTTTTGGTTTTTTTCAAATTCTTTCTCAAGCGTTCATATTAAATATGGTCAGTTTGAAACACATCTGTTCTACAAAGCATTCAAACCCTACAGGATCATTCTAGAAATTGAAATTCATTTGTCTCTCAACTCTCCCATTGTGACCATCAATACATTTCTTCCATCAGTATGTTTCTTGTCAAGCTACATGCTGCTCTCTCCATTGTTTCCAAATGCCAACCTAAGCTGCTACCGTCAATTCCTTTTTTTCCCTGAAATCATTTACATTCAGGGGAAAAAAAAAATCATGCTGAGGTAGAGATTTGTCTGTGTATGAACACACATAGAAAGCAAATTTTTGCATATAAAGGAGCCTGTCTTACGTTTGCGGCACAGAGCAGAACAGCACTCTGGTCTTACGCTCTGGACCTGTGAAGGAAGAAATCAACAGTGGCACATGCTTGGATGACTGATCTGGAAAAAAGTGGTCCCATGTTTGTGTCTGGTCTATATTCTTCATGTACATCAAGACATAAATAAATATGTATTAAATGTATCCTAAGCTCTATCATCAGTTTGGGTGTTACCTCTATTCCTCCCAAAACCAGAAGGCTGGTTTTATCCAATTTTGAAGAAAAAGTCTAATACATAAATCATTTGTCAATCAACTGACGGATAAACAGACATGCAAAATAGAGCCATGTCCAAAGGAATTTATTTATATTAAATATTTAGTTGCACTTATATTATTTCTAACAAAAAAATTATGCTTATTTTATACTTGTGATGCAATTATACTGTTTTCAGCTTTAAAGCAGAATTCGGAAGAGTTACTGAAATGTCCAACCTGGCTCATTGTCAGTACATAGTCGGTATTTTGCTGTTCTTCTGAGTTCTTACCTTATTTATTTGACCTAATAACTGTGATTACATTATTTCAATTTGACCTACTGAGTATGGAATGTTAGACATCTATTTACACGTTTATTATGTGTATTAGAGTCAAATGATTTACCATGGAAACCGAAGGTTTCCCAGTCTTCATTTGATATTCTTGGAACCTGCCTTATTAACAATGGTTTCGTTTTGCCAATTGCTTAATACCACTGATTTTCTGTGAAGCAAAGGAGGTGAGATGGAGTATATGGTATTTAAAACATCACTCCTTGAAAAAGTTGGAAAAAAAGCCCTTCTCTATCAAAGGCAAGAGGACAACTGATTAGCTTTGTAACTCAATGCTTTTTTACACTGCTGATTGTCCCCTTCATTAAGATATCAAAATCCCATGGATGAATTTGCAGAGGTTCTGACTGGGACTCTGCAAGTCAATAGGAGCTGGGGCAGTCAGCCCTCTAAAAATAAATGGCCTGATTTTTATACTTTGGAGGAATTTTCACTCAAGCAAGAAAATTGCCACTGCCAGATGGTGATGGGAGCATTACTACAGCAAAGGGACGTTAACAAAGATGCACTCAGCAAGGCAAATTGTTACCATAGTTACAGGATGCTAAGCATTTTCAAATAAATAAATAAATAAATAAATAAATAAAATTAGACTGTATTATTTAGATAGCTCAATGGCAAAAAAATAATTTGGGATTATTCTTCCTTTTTGAAATGGATGTGTTTTTTTCTACATTCTGCTTAAAACTTTGTTACAATGCTGACTAGATACATTTCGTTCTACATAAATACCCTTATCAGCTCTATTTGTTTTTATTCTAGAACAAATCTTACTCCCTTTCCTTTCTCCATCCTTCCAGCATATCTGTACAACTGAACAGAGCATAATGGCCCATAGGATTTGTAAACATCCTTTAGGCTTTGATAGCAGAATATGAGGAACAGCAAAATTAATATTGATGGTGTAACAGCTCTTGAGTGTCCTTAGGCAGTGACCAGCCTCCCACTGTGTTAGTTACCACACAGAGGGAGTTTCATGAAAGTGTGGCCATATTACAGGGTCTCGAATTCAGTCACCATACAGTGGGACAAATGAGCTCCTAGAGGGCAAGAGGAATGTTAAAGCAAGCATACTTTAATACAGGAAGCAGTAGTAATGTGTTTGTTAGCCATATGGCCAAGGAGAACATCTTTACTGTTGGAGGTGTGCTGTGGAGGTTGTGTTTTTTCTTAACGTCTTGCAAAAGTCGTTTGAGCCATACTGAAATTTGCAGAACATTCACAAACCAACATATTTACATGGAGCAGGGAAAATGAGGGAAAAGCAGAGCGAGGGGAGAATGCTACTGCTTGGATATTTCTTCCTTCTTCTTTCACTAGAAATAATCATCAGAGGCGACTTATTTAAACAAAAATTGTGACCTACTAAATCAACACAGAAAAGGTTAAGGTCAATCTAGCAGGAGTTTAAAGGTGAGAGATTTCTCCTATTTACAAATGAGAGAAAATGCAGCTTCTCTTGGCTCAGTGGAGCCATTTTTCTGTGTGGTTGAAAAGAATGTCCTGACAAAGGCATGAAAATGTAGAGATTTAGCACGGGGTCATTCTTGAACTAGTTTGACAACTTGTTGGTTTATGTAGGAATTGTGGCAATTCAGTTATTGTTGGGACCAAATACTTTTCTCTTTAAATTGTTCTCCACCAACCTGAACATATGGAATATTGGTGGTGTTCCCATAGCGGGGCTCTTCTTCCTGCAGGTTCACACTGTGTGTTGTACTGGCACCATCTGTCACTATTTTAAATATTTAGATTAATGGTCTAACACTAATCCAATGTCTCAAACTATTAATTGCTCTAGATATGTAGAAAGGGAGACAAAGAGAAACTGATTTTCTGCAGGAAAAGTTGCTCTAATTTGATTTTTCACTTAAAATATTTTATAGATTGGGGCCAAATACACTAATGCAGTTCAAGCAAGCAAAGTATTCAGATGTGAATAATCCATGAATATACATAACAAATCATACTTAATTACATTTTGATGTCTGGATAGAAGCCAACATGTTTTGTCAAGTCTCATAGGGAAACTGCACAGGCTATTTATGCATCATTTCATAAATTGTTTTACCACCATGCTTCATTCTGTTCTTCAGGCATATTTTAAAGCTAACATCACTTGTTAAGACCAGCACCATGTTAAAGAAGAAACACAAATTTCGGTATAAAAACACCAAAGAATATTCCAATGAAACTTTTTTACTCAGTCCTCCTGAAAATTGTTCACATCTTCTTGGATGTGTCTTTTCCTTTTTCTTAAAATTAAGAGCCTGTTGCTGTTTAACTTCATTTACTTTGTTATATTAGGTAGTCTTAGAAGCAACCTCTAACCTTCTTTAGAGAACTGTATGTATTAAATTTACTAATCGTTTTGCCTCTGTGGAGTATCAGCACCATATCTTGAGAGAATGTGGTATCTGACTGTTATATTTTTGTTAGCATTTCATAATCATAATGCATAGTCATCCTGAAGGACTGTTTTGTTGTCTGTCCACAGTGTGCACCCACATACACACCTTTAAAAATGTGTAATACACACAATACATTCCTTAATGAGAAACAAACCTATTCTAGCTTTTCTACTTACTCCTCTCGCTATTTGGGATGCAGCCTTCAAAAATTTGATATTTAATTATTTTTTTACTGAGCTCTTTTATTTGTTTTCACAATAGTAAGTACCTCATTTTCTGTGGTTCCATAAATAGACAAAGTTAAAGATTTTGATTACATTTCCAGCTAAGGCAAGAGCAAAATCCAGAGGAACGAAGGAAAATAAACTATTTTAAATATGTAAAAATTATGATAGATAAGCTGCATTGTTACTTTAGCCATTTACTAAATGCAGTAACGTAATGTAGAAATGTGTAAGCATACATTTGTCTTAGCCTAAAAATCAGACATTTTTTTCCAAACATTAATTTGCATGAATGTTTGGTTTATTGTTATGTGCATACTTAGTCTTGCTAAGATAATACTTTGGTTTATTAAAAAAGCTATTCTTTCCTTACACATGTGTAGCTTACTTCACTGCAAGAGACAACAAATTAATTCTTCTCGATTTGTCAGGAAGGCCTGCAAACCCAAACAAATTAAATAATGTAAATCTGGCTGAACCAAGCGAAATATCAGGAGGGTTTTGGAAATGGGTGCTAGAACATGACAACAGTATTTTTGCTTTTGATCAATGGTAGTGGACCTGTGCTAGTGTTAGGTAAATATTGCTGCTGACTCAAACCTGTGGGAAGCCTTGAAGTAAAGGCTTGACTCCAGCCTCCCCTGGAGTATTTAGGCATCCATGTCATAAGCGGTGCCATCTTTTAGGCCAATTACTTCCTTCTGTTGTGCTCATAATCTACAAAAATGTACGGTTTCTTGGCTGAGGCAGAGTCATCCTTCTGCCTTGAGGTTCTCCTCCTGTTGCAGTTGGCGCCAGCAGAGCATTGCTGGCACGCCTCAACTGTTCATGCCACTTTCCCACTGTGAGTGTTTTTGTGTCCTTCATGAAATAAATTACTTGTCACAGAGCTTGATATCAAATGTCTAGGACTTCTTATTTGTGAATTTCTTTAGAGGAAGTTTCTTTAGTTCTGCTCTGATGGAAACTGACCTTCTGTTTGGTGTTACGCACATGATTTAAGTGGCCTTCTTTTTCGTGTTATATACATGATTAAAATAGTTTGCAATGAAGATGAGGTTGCATCCATCACAAACGGCCACAGTTGAATTGTGTTATCTAAAATTATTAAAAAAAAAAATACTTCTACCACTTTGGAGTAAAGAAAACCTGAAACTGGAAGATACATGATCAGTAACATATAGATATATTTGAGGGCCCTAGAAAGTATATGATCTGCAGGACACTTGGATCAATAACAGCTTTGGAGTTCTTAGCTGTTTTGATGACAGCAAGGTGGAGGAAGAGGGAAGGTGGGAAAGTAGGCCCAAATTTTTCTTTTTTTTTTTTCCCTGGAAACTTAGACGCTTAAATAATACCAGCAGGTGACACCAAAATAATTTTTATAGATATTTTTAATTTAGGCAATAATTTTGTGTTTTACCAGACAGTGTTCTCATCATTTGTTTGATAAATACCAACTGTTTAATCTTCATTTGCAAGGAAGATTCAGCAAAATTTACTTGTTTGTATAAAAAACCCCCCACTTATGTGGAAGGAATATAGATCAGAAAAATGTCTTCATTCATATTGCGCTGTTTCTATTGCAAAATAAGTAAAAGAAAATAATACTTTTGTTAAATGTTGAAATTTGTGTGACAACTTGTGATTTTTTTTATTCCCTACTTTTTTGGTATTGTAAAAACAAGGCATTGCTTTGGTTTTTTTTGTGGTTCTGCTCTAACTGTAGCTGTTCAAACCTTTCACTTAACATCAAAATCTTGCCAAGGGTTAGAGGTTTAACGTAAAATATTTGTGTAAGGAAGTAGGGCTCACTTCCTCTCAAAACATGAAATATGGGGTGGTAGCCTGGCTGCACTGAGTTGAAAGAAATCTTACATTTGCCTCACTGTGACATTGTTTTATATTTTTTTGTGTCATCAAGTTCATTATATGTACTTATGCTTTCAAAATATTAGAAAAGTGCATTCTCATTCACTGAGGAGCAATGCACAGAGAGAACTATGTCATTTGGAATAACTCCTTCTTGGAAACCAGGTCCAAACTGTAGTCGAAAGAAGTTCTTCTCAGCTTTCACCTAACATTGAGGGGACTTAAATTCTATAGGGGCAATTTCCTTACCCCGAATACCTCAAATTTTGTTTCAGTGCCTACCAGGAAGCATTTTCTTGCCCACAAGTTGAGGCAACCTGGTAGTAAAGTCATGGCTAGGAGTGGCTGGGACGTGGGATGACAGTACCTCCTGCACCAGAGCCTCAGTGTACAGGACACACAGGAAGAGCTTCTGTCCAAAATGCATCTAAGGCTCTCTCTTGAAAGAAAGGGGAGACAAGAACTGGACTGAGCTCTGTCAACTGCATAATGGAGTTTAAACCATTTTCATTCACCTGTGCAGACCTGAGCCCCAAATGCACTGGGGGTGATTCTGAGGCATCGTACCTGCAGTAGGGTTGTGGGACTCCAGAGATGAATTACCTCTGACAGTGAAAATGGGGTAGTCTAGAAAAGTTAATGAAAAAAGGACTGTCAGCTTTCTCAAAGATGTGCAAGCTGTCTGCTTTTAGGAGAGAGGAGTAGGCTTTGGACCTTTGAGGAAAATTTTGGCAATCATCGGATGCCCTGAAGAGAAGTGTCTTCTTGCAGTGTTCTGGGGGTAGGCTACTCCATCATCACCACGCTCCTGGTTCCTCACTCTCACTACGCGTTTTACAGACAACCTTGCTCCCTGTTGGGATCCTGGGGACCGTCCTGAGGTTAGACAAGTCTCCCACTGTGTCTGTGAATAAAGAAGACATTGAGCAGGCCACTTAGGCACCCAGTATATTGTCTTGGCCCTACTAATAGGTTACTTTGACGTATTAGACTTTGAGTTTACTAGCCTTTGAGCTTATGCTGCATGAAGATCCATGGAAAAATCAGCCTGATATCCTAGGCTTCAGAAGTGAGTCCTGCTGTGGATCCCTGTTTGCCAAGCTGACTTTGTTTACATTTGTATCCGATGGGTTTAAATGTGGGCAAGATCCAAACATTTAGGCATTTTGTAGCCCAGTGTCACAGAGCCTGCAGACATTGGACTAGTTGAAAATTTTAATAGCTTGTGTTTTGCACCTAATGTCTAGTGCTTCATGAAGGATGACAGACTTCTTCTGGTAACTGCATCAAATATTTCCGGTTGTCTTCTCTGCATAAAGTTCATACTATTTAAACTTCAAATAATTGAGTGTGTGATGTACGTTACTATATCAGAAACCTATTTGAAAACAAGTACATAAATGCTCTACAACTGTATTTACTTAGAAATAACGGAGCTACCTTAAATGTTGGGTTTCTTGCAGCATTATCAAGTGACGTTTCATAATCACAGAGGAAAAAATATGAACTAGTATTTTCATTCCTCTTGCTGTACAGTCATATCTCAGACTCTACCCTGATTCAAGTGCAGTGGGCAGCAGATTTAACTTTTCATATGTAATCCTGTTTGATTACATGAATTTTATTTTTAGGCAATTTTCTTCAAATGTCTATACGCGTGTGTGTATAATATACATTTTCTAGGGAAAAGTTTGAATTCTTCTTCAAATAATGGTATTTATATACCAAGTACAAAATGCTTTTCGGCTTAGGAGTTACTGTTCCGTGGTTCGAAATGTTAGTGACTCGAAATGTCCGTGAGCCCCTTTTTATTGTGCATTTTAAAGCTCCTTCACTTTAAACGTATTTGCATTTAGCCTGTTCTAAGGTTTTATTTTTGCTTATACTGCCCTCGCCTGTAACTTAGGGCCAATTGCAGAACTTTAGCAGTAAAAATGGAAATTTTATCTTAGAAATTAGAAATACCTCTCTAAATGGCTTATTTTGACAGCCAGAAACAGTTAAAGTGTTCCAGCTGACTTGTATTAGTTTTCAAGATTATACTTGAAACATTACTATAGTTTTTAGTGTACCCTAAACATAGTTTACTTTTATGTCCAACCTCAATTGTGTCCTTTTACTCTATAATGAAGCTTGCAAACACTAATGAAGCAATTAATTCACACTTCAATTTCAAGTACCATCCTTAATTTAACCATTTGTCAAGTTGTGGGACACAACAGATCGAAATAGAAAGTAATTGGGATGGGAGAAACAAAATCAGTGTAGCTGCTTTTTTGGCCTTTCTTTATTTCTCCTTTCCTCACTTCTGTCAGCTGCCCAGGTAAAATCTCTCTCCGAAGTTCACAAGAACGATAAGCACACCTTTCAGTAAGAGACTTCATTGAGCAAACTTTTCAGAAACAAAGAAGAAAACTGGGAAGGATTATGAATTTAGTCTGGATGTTTGCTGGGTTTTTTTGTTTAGCATCACTCAAAACAATCGCCCAAATAGTCATGATATAAATCAACATCAAAACCGAAGCGGATAGGCCTGTAGGTGCAAAGCAGCTACGGTTTTCTCATTCTCAGGTCGCCTTGAGTTGGTATATGGACAAATACCATATAGGCCACTTCCGTTGTCACCGTGACTCACAGTTCAGTACACAGGTGCAAGGTGACTGCCGGTAGAGTACAGGTATTTTTCTAATGCCAGAGCAAGTGAATGGGGTGCGATCGCTTCTCTTTGACGGGGGAATTATTTGAACCTGGCAGGATCTTGCCATACTGGGTTTCTGGGATTCTCTTTCTTTGGGAACTTTTCTCTCTACAGTGGTCTTCCAGGCTATGGATCTTCAGCATCCATGTTGCCAATCACGCTACAGAAGCAAATGAGGACACAGTTGTGAAATATCAGATGAAAATAGAAAAAGCTTGCTTTATTCTTTTTAAATGGAAAGGTCATCACATAAAAATTCAAGATTTTGGTCCAATGAGAAATGGTACAAGGTGAGAAGAGGTATAATGAGGACAGAGGCTGCAGATCAATCATTTAGACTCAAAAAGTTCAGATTTCTGCACAGTTTGCAGGCAGCTTTCCTTAGGTATGTTTTCCTGCCAGAGGCCGATTGTAATTTAGGGATGCTCTTGACTCACTCTTTCTATGAGGCTGAACCCTATATACTGTAAATCAGTTTGCTCCCTCGCATGTCTGTGCATTCTCTTTCCCTCCACCCCTTCCCCACAAACACACGCTTCCACGCATTTCGTTCATGCTAACCGTAATATTTCTTTTACAAATCTCTGCCCTGTTAACAGGGGATGTACAAGCTTTGCTTGTGTCCGGTTAGACACTAGTAGATTGTGTTTAAGAACAATTATCTGATCTTCATGCAGATACATTTCAGGGAGGTAAATGAGTGAATGAGGGGTGGGGGAGAGTGGATATGTGGAATCTTGTATGAATTACTGCATTGCTTCCTGTCTGGTTTATATATATGTGTGCACATTTACACACGGTTACTCTTCTCCTCTAATACCTTGGTGTCTTGGGCCAGGACCCCGCTGTGCCGAGGCTGTTCCAAACAGCCTTCCTGAGTTTGAAAGCCAAAATTAATGGGATGTATGGGATAGCAGCCAATCTAAATTTAGTTTTCACCATATGTATTGCACTGTCACAAAAATAATTTAATTTTTCCTTTTTTTTTTTTTTTAATTTTGGCTTCTGTTTTTAGTTTTGTTCACTTCCCAATTCTCAAGCAATAGCGTTATGGTACAATAGCTGAACAAAGACAAGGGAGGAGGTATTTCTTTAAAGACAGATGTTTTTGATAAATATTTATTTCACAACATTTTTACTGAGATTAAGTTTTTCAAAAGTTATCTTTAGATCTTTCTTTTGAGTCAATTTACATAGGCAGCTGTTCCTTTCAATATCAGATATTATGGCTATCTTCCTCAAAACTTGTTCCAGTATACCTGTTTTACCACTCTTCTTTCTCTTTTCAAAAATATGAGATTATTTTAGAAATTATGTATAAACTGCTGAATATTAATATATGTATATTTTATTTTAATAAGCATTGGGAATTTGTGTGGATAGAACAGATGGAAAAGGACTCGGTGATTTTTGCTGTCTTGTAATGTTGTAACCTGACATTATAACCTTGGGCAAGGATTTTGGTTTACCGTTCCAAAAGTGAAGATTATCAGCCTTTGTAAGTGTTTGAGGTGGGTAGGTTAAAGCCCTAAAAGCACTGCCTCTGGCGTCAAGTCTGCCTTTGAAAGCCTTGGCCTAGGTTGAGAGGCTGAAAATTGGGGTGATAAATACATGAGTATTTGCTAGCGAAGCCAGCTTCTCGTTGATGTGATTGAGTGGAAAGGTTTCTTTGGAAATTTCTTTTGGAAACTATTGACCAGAGCAAGCTGCATATGATTTCTGTCCAACAGATTATTTTTAAAAGGAAATTCAACTGCAAGCATCTGGTTTAAGAACAAGCTGTTCTTACAGTTCAACAGGAAGAAAATAGTCCTATTCCTTTGGATTTAAATGTAAAATAACGGTGTTTTTTGTGTGCTCGTGCGTGTCTGCCATTGTAGCTACAGCTTCTATGATATGTCAGTGACTGGAGCTTCTGGTTCTGATGGTATCTGAGCTGCAGCAACATTTTGTTTCTACCACTAATGAGAATTGTTACAACTAGCCTAATGATAACTTCCTGTAGAATATTCCTCTAAGGGTATGACTCCTCCTGTGACAAGTCTCAAACAAATAATGATTTTATTTTAGAAGGTGTCAAAAAAAGCGTAAAAGTGTGATCTGGAAACATGATGGAAATGTCTAATTTTTCTTTTTATTAGACGGACACTTTTTCACTTGGATAAATCAAAATTAATTTGGTTTTAAGTCTCAAGCTTACCATTAACTTAATCCTTGACTAAAACCTTGTTTGATGACTGAAGCAAATTAGTTCACACATTAAAAGAAAGTCTAACAAAGGATCCTGACATAGAAAACACATCAGATATAATTGTTTTCTTAGCTCTCTTGGTGAACTAAAATAATGTATTTCAGTAAAACACTGGGCTAGTTAAAACTCTTTACGAAACGATACCTTCTTTATTTTTATCCTTCTTCCTAAAAAAATTAATTTCATTTTGCCTACTTCTGTTTCTGATTTCTTTGACTGTCCTCCCTCGGAAGGGCAGCTTGGGCTAGGATAATTGTGTTTTGCATGTTAATATCTATTACAAGGCTCCACAAAATAGTGAAGTGGTGTTATACGATGACTGAATATACTGACTGAATAACTTTTGGCAAGGACATGCAGATTTTTTCTTCCTACTTTTCAGGATTGATTTATATTTTCTTAAAGTTCCAGAAAAATTTAATTTTCCAGCGTATTTCTTTAAAATATATTAAGTGAAGTAGATCTTCTGAAAATGACAACATACTCTTTCTCCCCCCTCAGTTTCTTATAGAATACAGAATATTGTGCTTTTACTAGGTATGTTTTAATGTTAAACTTACCATAAACCATTCTTTCTCAGCTATTATTTCTTACAGAAGGAAATGTTTTTTCCTCAGTATAATTTCTCATTTTTATTTCACTGTTGTGTGCTTTAGGCAATAAAATCTCATATATATATATCTCATATATAAATATATAAGACCCCATCTGGAGTCATGCATCCAGCTCTGGAGCCCTCAGCACAGGAAAGACATGGACCTGTTGGATTGGGTCCACAGGAAGGACACCAAAACGCTCACAGGGATGGAACACCTCTCCTGTGAGGACAGGCTGAGAGAGTTGGGGTTGTTCAGCCTGGAGAAGAGAAGACTCCGGGGAGACCTTCTTGCAGCCTTCCAGTACTTAAAGGGGGCTGATAAGAAAGGTGGGGACAGGTTTTTAGCAGGGCTTGTTGTGACAGGACAAGGGGTAACGGTTTTAAACTGAAAGAGGGCAGATTCAGATTAGATCTAAGGAAGAAACTTTTCACAATGAGGGTGGTGGAACACTGGCACAGGTTGCCCAGAGAGGTGGTAGATGCCTCATCCCTGGCGACATTGAAGGTCAGGTTAGATGGAGCCCTGAGCAACCTGATCTAGTTGAAGCTGCCCCTGCTCATTGCAGGGGGATTGGACTAGATGACCTTAAAGGTCCTTTCCAACTCAAAGATTCAATGATTCTATGATTCTATCTAAAAGAAGCCACAGAATACTCGAGCGCTAATTAGTCTTGGAAACAGAAGCAATTATCAGATCAAATTATCTTTCCACTGTTTCTTCAAAGATGTTGATATTGGACAAGTAAGTGCGAATGACAGATTCAGTGAATCCTTCTAAAGAACCTACAGGAGAAAAACTTGTTTATAAGCTAGGAAGTATGTTTGCACATGAACATTGTTTTGAATTGTTCACTGACCTGTTTTCCCAATTATGTCAATCATATGGATTCAATAATTAGGTTGTGTGGGACAACATAGAAACTGCATATTTATATGTGTTATGATGTTGAGAACCTCTTTCGTGCCAGCCCACTTCATAACAAGTACTTATTTTTATTACAGCGATAGCACAGATGAAGTGACTTCTCATGGAAATCAATGGCAAAATGTCAATGATTTTGATAGATCAGACTCAAAATAGCTGCCGACTACAGTACTCTAAATTTGTTTCAGATGCATTTAAAAATATTTATCTCTGTTGGGGCAGTAGGAGGAGAGCTGCTCGTTATTTCAGCTTGGAAATTTGTTCATGCAACTAAAAATACGAGAAAAGCATAATGAAATACTTTATTATAAATAGTTTCTGCTTTTCTGTTTTGATGGATCAGAGCATATTATGCAGTAAATTTAATGAAAACCATTAGAAATTTATGTCCAAAAATTCCCTATGTTGAAATAACTGTCTTATATAAGAAATGGCTTCGATGATGAGAATATTTTTGACATCTTCCACCAAAACAGGGTGTGTTTAAACCCCTGGACCCCCAACCCCAGCCTGGTATGAAGCAGTAATACTGAATTTGTCTTAAGTAATATGAATAAAAGTAGGGGGAAAAGGGAAAGTAGGGGGAAAACCTAAGGAATAAAAAAGAGATAAGTAATGACTACTCAAAAACATGAAGAAAATAGTCTCTCGGTGATGGACAAGACATATATAGAATAATTTAGAAAGGAGATTTGCAAATATAAGTTAATATAACTTCAAAGTTTTTTAATGTGTCATCCTCAAGAAGAAGGTTGTTTATTACGTTATTTTTTTCAAACAATACCAAAGCTTCTTATTTTGCTATAGCCTTTATATATAAAGGTAACTTTTTCTTTGTAAGATATTTGATTTTTTTTTTCAGTAGTTTGAGTCCAACTCTTGGTTAAAAAAATGCCTACTCAGGCTGAAGCGTAGTTGAAAGTGTTTCTAATGTCAATTTGCATAAAGTGCACGACATGTTGATTAAAACCAGTGTTAAAAAGACTCTGCTTACATTTAATGTTAACAGTCTGGGGACCAAACTAAATTTCTATTTGATGGATAGTTCCTCAAAATAATGAAAAAATAAACTAAAAATAGCTCCTAGAAGAACTGTTTTATTCCACTAGAGATTCAGGAAAACACTGTTGAGCTATGCATTCAGCTGAATGAAGATAATTTGCACTTAATTAATGGCTTCACACACACTGGTGACTGTGAGAATATCTTACCTTTGAGCTCACCCTCAATATCCTATACTATGAACTAAAAGAAATGTCAGAGACTTTCATTAAGCAGTTACATCAAGATTTTACATCACAGGAGATACAGATATACCCACAGAAGAAGAACATGTGGTTTATTACTTATTGTGGATAGCTTGAAATAAAGCATATCAGAAAGGTTTTCTTTAAACCTGTATGCAGAGAACATGAAAATAAATTATGGACCCAAATACCTAGATAATAATGAGGTTATCCACAAAGTGAGCACTTCTTATTTCCATGGTGAAGCAAAGAGAAATACAGTCACAGTTATACATGTAGAAAATGAGCTGGTGAGAGTCAAGCCTTGGTCTTCTGAAATTTGTATCAAAAGTTTGGCATTAATGAATAAGAAATTAGCCAGTAACTGTTTCCTATTTTACATGTTGGTTTTTTTTAATCATTGGAAGTTTCATATGTGGGTTAAAAAATTTATAATATTTATTTTTAAATATTTTTATAATACATGTTTTTGAATATCTGATAGTTTGAGCTTATTATTAATGAATGGTTCCTATTAAGGATTGCTTACAAAGTAACTGTGTTTATTTAAGTCAGATAGAATTACAGAATCAGGACCCTGCACTTGGCCTTGTTGAACCTCACGAGGTTCACACGAGCCCATTCCTTGAGCTTGTCCAGGTCCCTCTGCTGGCATCCTGTCCCTCAGGTGCGTCAGCTGTACCACTCAGCTTGGTGTCATCTGCAAACCTGCTGAGGGTGCACTCGATCCCACTGTCCATGTCATTGACGAAGATATTAAAGAGTACTGGTCCCAATAGGGACCCCTGAGGGACACCACTTGTCACTGATCTCCATCTCCACATTGAGTCATTGACCACTACCCTCTGGATGTGACCATCCGACCAATTCCTCATCCACCCAGCAGTCTACCAATCAAATCCATCTCTCTCCAATTTAGAGAGAAGGATGTTGTGGGGGGGCGTGTCAAAAGCCTTACACAGAATTACAGATAGATGACATTGGTAGCTCTTCCCTTGTCCACTGATGTAGTCACCCCATCATAGAAGGGCACTAGGTTGGTCAGGCAGGACTTGCCCTTGGTGAAGCCATGCTGGCTCTCTGGAGTCACCTCCCTGTCCTCCATGTGCCTTAGCCTAGCTTCTTCTAGGAGGATCTGCTCCATGATCTTCCCAGGCACAGAGGTGAGTCTGACAGGTCAGTAGTTCCCAGGGCCCTCTGTGTTACGTTTTTTAAAAGTGGGTGCAATGTTTCCCTTTTTCCAGTCTCCAGGGACGTCACCTGACTGCCAGGACTTTTCAAATACCATGGAGAGTGGCTTGGCAACTAGATCAGCCAATTCCCCAAGGTTGGGAAATGCATCTCATCATGTCCCATAGACTTGATATTACTTACAAAAGTTATTACTTTTATTTGGTAGTGAGAGAGGAGTTATATTCTAATCAGAACTAGAGGTCAGGGGCCCCTGTAGCTCTTTATGGCTTTAATTCACTGTTCGTAGTCTTTTTCCTTTCTGGGACCGGGATAGGTCTTCATAGGTGCCTGCTGCTAACAGTCATAAAATAATCTGAAAAGAAGCATTATAGACTATATATAACTATATATAACTATATATAGCTATAAACGGTTTGAATGCATTACTAGCTTACTGAAGTCACTCAGTTGCTACACAGGAGAGCCAAGATAGGACCACAGGACCACAGTGGGGAATGGTGATAGTTCTTGTGCCAAGTACCACTGAACTCCAGAGCAAAGGTCATACTATTACAAGCCTTGTGCTTCAGAAGTCATAACTGAGACTTGAGTCAGACTCGTCTATATCTTCTCAGAGAGGTGAGAACACATACTGGGTGAATCAAAATCATTTGTTCTAACTTTTTTTTTTTCAGCTTTGCTTTCTAAAGGGAGCAGAGTAGCTGATATAGAAATGCACACAATGTTGAACAACAGAAGAGCATTTGTGAACATGTTACAACAGTCTGAATATTCCTTGAGTCCATACCATCTTCTTTCTCTCAACACAAAAATCTTTAAATTATCCTACATCCATGGCATTGCCTTTGAAATAGCCTTACTATTTGCACGTAATACTATCTCTTTACAAAGGGTCTCTGGAACATTCATTAAAGTAGGTTTCCACTGATTAAAAAATGTAACTTAAGTCTTTAAATTATTTATGAAGTCCTTGTGACAAAATATTACAGTCATAGACTTCCAGTAGCAATGACACCTTCTGTGCTAACAGTTTCTAGACTAATATGCAAACTTCAGAAGTTCAGGTATACAAGGCAATCATCTCTTACAGAGCACTAGACATTTTAATGAAATATATCTAGCTTCTATAAAGCCATTCACCTGAGAGGACTTGTGTTCTTTGTGGCCTCACATTCTTCTTCTCTGCCTTCCATCATTGTGGCTGCAGGGCAAGCAGGATCAACATGATGATCCAGCAGATTAATCTGCTGAAATTAATGCCATTTTTTCTATTGGATCAGTAAGCAGCTCTGACTCTCCCTAAAGCTACTGGTCATTTGAAGAGAGAGCTGGAGACTAGCGGTGACATCAGCATAAAATGGAACTGCATCTTGGTCAGGACCTGAATATATATCTAAACAGACACAGAGCAAATGCAAATAGTAATGTGCTCTTGGCTAAGACCTTTCATCTCCACAGAAAGTGAAATCATGTCTTCTGTGACCAGAAAATTGCATTGCTATACCTCTAAAAACTTTCAAAACAGGTGATAGATTCCTGTTCCTGGCTCTTCATCACTGGGCCATACCTCTTGCCCTCTCCTATTTTCAAACTTGAGAAGGGGCACAAGAGAGGAGAATCTGTCTGCACATGTTGAATGTTTTGGTGGCGGCATTCATTGACTAATCATTGACATTTCTTTTGTGCATCCTACCGACATCTATCTACATGGCAATTCATTTTTCTTACACCACACCATTATATATAAGAAGTGAGGAATGGCTAGATGTTTCCAAATTGCTTGTCAACCTTTTAATTTGTAGCTGTTGGTTTTGTTAATAGCTAAGCAACCAGCTGTGAACTTTTCTCATTAAAATGTCTTGTAACACAGGCAGCTGACAGTATTACTTGGATTTATACCTTTCATTTCAAGGCTATGTTAGAAAAAAATACTTGCTTGTTTTCTGCTAACTAGAATACTAGCTTTTTGTATGCTAACATATGAAACTGCATTCAGATAAAATTTTATTTGAACATAAGAAATATCATCTTTCAGCAACAACAGGAGAATAATGCTCTACGTCAGTTTCTTCTCTGGACAAAAATCTTGTTGATAGTTATTTTATGATATGCAGAATAATAGCGGGTATTGCTAACTTTTTATAGGCAGCACGGAGAGTTGACATTTTCAGAAGTAACCAAATGTGATGCCTTGATTTTTGTGTGATATGTCACCTTAAAATGAGTTTTAAAGCAGTGTTGACTACACCTATAAAATATTCAATGTTGCTACCCATATACATTAGTCCCCTCTTTCTTTCCCTTAATGTTTCTGTTTGTTTCTTCACTGGAATGAAAATACTCGTGTTTTTCACATGTGACTTCTAAACATGAAAGTTTTCCTGGTTTATGACTGCAAAGGCGGTTTTCTTGTCAAGTAGAACCAAGCATTTTGTGAATTAAATTTGTTTCATCTGTATTTCCTTGTTCTTACTAACAAAAAGGAATTTTATCACTTTTCAGCAATTGTGCTATAAACTACTCTGGAATTGTTTGTGTTTGTCTGAGTGATATTTACAGCCGAAGTCCTCTCCTGAGGTTAGGCTCAGAACCCTCTTTGTTACTTTAAATATTAGAGCTTGGTTAATTTGTCCTGCCACAATGCACAGCTGGCGCAGCAGAAAATGATGCTCTTGGGTTTTTTCATATAGCATCTGTAGTTATACACTTACGTGCTTGGGACTATAGAAATAATGACAGATCTTAGCTATGCATCCCTTGTGGATAGGAGGGGTTTGGGAACTGCAGCTTGCAGACCGGGCAATGAGACGGGACACTCGGTTCCTCCTGTTCAGGCTGTGGCCCTGTGCAGCAGATAATGAGAGAGGGGAGCAGCGGGCATGTCGGTAGCCTTGTAACAAAGATTTTCCTATGAAAGAGGGGTTTCCTGGCTTTCAGTTCCTATTGCTCGGGCAGTTCTTTGCCCTGTTCAGTGACTGTTCAGTGTCAAATCCCTTACAGGATGGGTGAACTGCAGCATTTCGAAAGCTGCAGGGAAAGGCAAGCATTGCGGGTAGAGGGGAAATAAGAGAGCAAAAAGATGGAGGCAAAACGTAGTAAGGCAGAAAGTGCGTTAGATAATTTGTGTCACTATTAAGTACTGGAAGCATGTCTGATGGCATGTGATTCACAAAGATTAATGGCTCCGGAGATTAATGACGTATTACCTAATCAAACAAGTGCATAATAATCCCCAAAGGTTGTATATCATTCTTTACCACTCAGGATAGTAAAAAAAAAAAAAACAAAAAACCAAAACATTAGTATTGTCCCTTAATCCCCAAGATCTTCTTATAACGAATCTAGCATCTCTAGATGTTCTCCTGAAATTGACTTCTGCAAGATTTGAATGTAATTGGTTCCACAAGGAATTAGTTAGCTAAAATAGATGAGGCTAATGAATTTTAATTGCTCTGCTTAATTTGCATTTGAATAACTGTCTAACATATCTACAGAATGTTAGGAAATTTATGACCATTTAAACACAAAGAGAAGTTGACTGTGCTAAACAAACCAATGTTTCATCCCAACACAAAAATGAGACCATGCTGACTGCAGTTTGGCACGACATGGATGCTCAGAGGCAAAGCAGCTTCACCATGCCCTGTGACTTCTCTGATTCTGGTCAGAACCTGCAGCAGAGCGAGAACAGCTTCTGCGATACCTCTCCCACACCCAGAGGGAGAGAGACAGAGATCCAGAAAAGAAGAGAAGGAATAGTTAGCAAAATATGGGATAGAAAGAATGAAGGTACCTATCTGCAGGTTGTACGAAAGAAGCTTGTAAAATCTTGACCTGGATTTTGAAGAAGACAGCTATTAAATTTAACTGGGCAGACAGAGGAGAGCTCCATATATATATAGCTGGCCGCAAAAATGTTTTTGTGTACCAGAGCTATTGAATGCTTTCTTCATGTCTCACCAAATTCTTAAGAGTATGGATTTCTTTATGATCAGTAGAGGCTGGTGAGCATTTCCCAAAGGCTGGGTGAGTAGTCCTCTCCTTTGGACAGGTCAGTCCATGACAGAGGGAAACAAAATTCCAAACTCCTGGGGATGAAATTTAGGCGAGCGTAACCTAGTTCTTCGCATCTTTTGTCTTTATAAATCCTTACCAACAGCGAACCTGAGTCTTTAAAGAGCTCTTATTGCTGTGCATATTATATATACATTACTGTGTGATCTCCCACTCCAGATTCATACAGTGTTTTGTTAGCAAAGTTTTTTTGATTAGCTGAAGATTTCTCAAGGGGCCATAATAAACATTGGAGTTTTTTTCCAAAATTTGAGTATTATTAACATTGTTTAAACCTTGATTTGAATCAGTGGTACACAGCACATAAAGGAGTTATCTTTGATCCTGTTGTGAGGAAACTGTAGTATATAATAATATGTTTTGGGTGAGTTTAAGCATTATTTTTGCTCTTTGTGCCACCAGCTGGTTAGAGTGTATGGAGGGGGGAACAGGGTAACATTTTACACACCGTAATGTTCAACTTCTGAGTATTACCTTGGCTTTTGTTTTTTATGTTTGTAATAAAATAGCAACTAGTTTCAGTTGGAAAGTAATCAGTTAAGGCAGCATTACAAGTGAATTAGCTGTTCTGAGTCTCTATGATCTTGGCTTTGAAAGAACACATCCTGATTTCTTTTTTATACTCATAAAATTTTAAATTTCTTAATGTCTGTTTTAGGGCTTTTGTTCTTTTATTTGGCATGTGGTGGGGAGAGAGGGTAAGCAAGGAAATTACCTATGATTGACAATAATAATGAGTGTGTCAGAGAGAAATCTGTATTTTGTCTTAAAATCTACCTACTGTTCTTTCAGATTTCTCTTCCTTTCCTATATTAGCAATTGTAATTACCACTATACTAAAGCACATAGACACCAGTGAGAATATGGCCCTATTTATACTAAAGTTAGCTAGTCTCTACAGTCTAATTTATGTTAAAGGAGGCACAGCTTTGTGCTATACATCAGAACTTTCCAAATGCTCTGATGTTGGCAACAGCACTGATTTCCTCCCAGTGTTTTGTATTATGGGAGGAAGACGTTACTGGCGTGAATAGGTGATGAAATCAGAAATGTTTAACATGTGGGGATCACCAGTGGACTGGAGGCTCTGTCTTGGCATGGCTGTCACAGAGGTTCAATCCTTGCACTAGATACCCTCCTCCAAAGAGCACAGTTGATACCATTAGGTTACAACACTGGGGTGGGACTTCAGCGGTATACAAAGGAAAGCCCCACCACAGAACAGAGCATATGATTTGATTATAATGGATCCAAAACAAATTAATTAATAGGTAAAAAATAACACAAGCTGGATCTTGATGATGTACAAGAGCTGTTTTTTTGGTAGCATGGCAAAATTAGTGAAGCCAAAGGGGTGGAGCAGAGTAACAGGAGGATTAATGGTGTCATCCACCAAATAGAAAAAAGGGACAAAGAAAAGGTATTTTAGGAAAAGACAGTTTGTTGTTATTAATTTCCATTTGAAAGCTGGGTATTCACAGGAATATCTTGGAAAAATAGAGGGGATTTTTTCTTGCATTTCTGTGTTCATTTGGAGCAGAGCAACCCAGAGCGGTGTGGTAGCTTTAGCTTGCCTTTAAATTCAATGAAATTAAAATAAATTTTCCCAAGGAAATATCAAAATGTGCTGTTGGTTAGAAGGAATGAACTTGTGTCTTCTGTCTCAACAACATAAGGTATAATGTTTACTTTTATGACGGAACTGCATCAGGTAGAGTTTTTTAATTAATAGTTGACTTAGTTCAGTGAAAAAAATTAGCATTAAACACATATCAAAGACCAACAAACTATATCGCATTTTAATACAAATATTTACCTCAACAAGGAAATAGGTTTTAAAATGGAAATATTCTTTTAGATTCAGAGTATATGAAGGGGACTGATGTTTTTCTTCCTTCTCAGAAAAGCACTAGGAGTGCTTTACAACAAAGACAACCTCAGATTTTCATCTAATGTTCTCACACCCCTTTCCCTCTCCCACCCAAAAACCCAACCGTTAACACAATGTCTTGTCCCTTAACTGCAGAGAAACAGATAGATACAGCCAGCTCTTCACATAACGAGAACATTTGCCAACACTTCTATTGATGTCTGTTCACTAGATAATAAAACTCTTATTTTTTCATTTCAAGGATGAGGCCACAGTGGGAGCCCCTGTATGTAATGAAGTACATACAGACTAGGGTTTGGTGATATGTCAGAATATTGGTTAAGAGAGGGCAAATCTGCCTTAGGATGTGTTTAGACATCAATGAATAGCCAGGAAAAGTGATCAGAACTACAATACAAAATTAAAGTTTCAGCAGATATAACTGAATGTGTGAAAGTCAGTAATCCTTGATAATTTATAATGTTTCAATGCCTCACATTAAAACTGTTTTACATAATCATTTAATTACAACCCTTGTTGGCTTTTGTAAGAAAATTTAAATGCCCTAAAGATTTCTGATGAGTGTGAGCATTATAGACATGAAAAAAAGAAAATCCAGGATATTTCAGCTGATGCTGGAATACAGAAAACCTAGTTCAAACAATGGTTTCTTAACTACTGAAAATTAATAGCTTTTTTAAATACCTTTGAAAATTTCTTTTTTAAAAAGCTTATCTGAAACTTTTTTTTGTTGGAATAAAACCCTATACGAACTTAAATACTTTAGACTGTTTTAAGCATTAGAGGTGCATTTCAGAAAAGCAGAATTAGGCTTCTGAATCTAAACCTAAAGACTACCTTTAGATTCCGTAGAAAAGTGGGGTCTTGCATACAGCAACCCAGAATACCTGTTGGCCAAACACCTCCACATAAAAGCTGTTGAATACCACTGTGAAGGTCCCTGTTAACTCAAACTCCATGACAATTCATGTTAAGGCAACTTTGTCATGAATGGGATTTGCCCATCAAATCCACTGACATTTCCTAGTTTGTGTTTGAAAACAAAAGGTCCTAGTTTTCCTTTGGGGCGGATCAAAAAGAGGCACAGAGCAAGCCTTCTCCTTGAGCAACCTCCATATCTTCCATTAGAAATGATACCATTCCTTCTGATTTAATCTTAAAGTTGTAAGTGATGACTGAAATTACTAAAATATTTGCTCTAACTCTGCAACATATGGTATGTTATGATATAGGTTTCCATTTCAGTAAGATCAGATTTACTGATTGGTAACAGTACAGTGGCTTTACCTAGAAAATGTTTTTGCTTCTAAGAATAAATAAATATTATTTTGCTGACATTTTCCTCCATATACTTTTATTTCTATAGACAAAAAAAGCCAATTTATTTTTCAGTCTGCAAAAGAGTTTTGCTCTTTCAGTTCAAAAAGGGGTTTTTTATAGCCTCATTGTTTCCTTGAATACTTGGAATGAAGAAAGCAAACCTCTTCAGTATTGACTAGATCTGAATTTACTTGGATCAGTAAGTTGGTCACTTGTTCCTTTGAAGAACATCTTCAGTAATATTACTGTCCAGCCTCTCTTAATGTTTGTGTGTTGTCAGTTTGCATATGCATATAACATACTTGTAATTTCTTTATCCTTGTAGTAAAAAAATTCTGAGGACTTTTAAAGATACATTTTATCTTATGCCCATCCATCTTGTAGCTATCTTTTCCTTTTCATCCACTCTTGATAGGCTATGAAGTTTTGTTTTCTAGAGTCCAGTTTTGCATTTCATTTTTAGCAGTGGGAAAATGGTATGCAGATATGTGTTCTGTAGATAATAGAAAATGGTATGCAGATATGTTAAATCTATTCCTTTTTAAAGCATAATTATTAAGGAAATGTTTTTTAAGTAAAAGGGTAAGAAATTATGTTTGGAGAAGATTTTGCTTAAGCTTTCTCAGGTAACCACTGATATTAATATTTAAATGTATGTAGGCCATTGTAGTATTCATTTCATAATAGAGTAAAATATTGAATCTTGTGATTCATAAATCAAGGCCATCAGAAAATAATTTTCTGGAAGCCTACTGGAAGTTTTAAAGGTTGTCTGTGCTTCATAAAATCCCCTATCATGTGAAGCATACAAGGAACAATTAAGGTTTAAACTGCCAATAGCTCCACGAATTTAAATGTACTTTTATCTGATAATAAATAATTTCAGAAATAAAACATATCAAATAAATTATTTTTAAACCTTTTTGCATACATTTCCAATTTAAAGATCCTGTTGTAAAACAGGAGTGTTCATCTGTCTTGGGAAACAAAAATATCAGATTTAGAAATATCTGTATGCTGTTGAGATCCAGGCCTGAATGCACAGATTTTTGATTTACAAAATCTTTTGTGAAGTGACTTCCAGAGGTCCCTTTCAACCTAAACTATTCTACAGTAAACAAAAGCCAGGTTTCAATGAATTTATTGGTCATTTACATGTTTTTAATTAAGAAAATTAATATTTTTAAATAAATAGAAGTTTAATCACTTGACAATTCTAAGCTTGTATTTTTTATATGTTTGCAAAACCTTGCATAAGGCTGTAAAGGGATTTGCAGATGATGATCATAGATAATGGATATCACAAAACCTCTTTATTTCAGTCATTGCGTTCTTTCTTTGTTTCCCTCTAAGCCTTCAGCAACGTTAAGCAGGCAAATTTCTTTAGGTGTGGGCCAAGTCTTGAAATAATGAGGAAGCTGGCCTGCAAGGTGCTGATATTTTTCAAAAGCAATTATATGCAAGATTGATCGTACTTGCACAACACACTGAGAGACAGCTGTTTGTTTGTTTCCTTGCTTGCTTTAAATTATGAGATTTAAAATAGTAAAAATGGATTTCTATGGGAAGTTGACCTACCTGTATCCAAGGTTTTAGCAGTCACATTAAAAAATGCGAGTAGCACGAAAGCGGTATTATTTTGTATAACACAATTGGAAACAAAATAATTAAAAATTTACTTATATGACTGATACGTACATCATGGTAAAATACCCTATTCCACATGTTTAAAATTGCAATGGTAAGCAATTTTTTTTTTTTTTTCACAATAAATGATCATATGTAGATTGTTTATATTTGAGTCTTTAAGGCTTAGAAAGGATCGCTTTGTCTCTGGAGGGAGAATATTAGTCAAGGAGCTATGGTTCACAGCAATTTGGCTGCCAGTGTGTTCCATTTCTAATGGCTTCTGTTCTTCCTTATCAGTCTAGCATAGCCAGAACTGCTCACTTATTATTTACAGAGCACGGTTTGGATTGCATCGAAGAGAGCTTCCACTCATCAAGCTATTTCCTGGTATTAATTTAACTTTTCCTCCCTACATTTGGAGCTGAAGCAAGTTTCTGTAGTGCTTAAACTAAGGCTGGAAATAACTCAAAAGTTTTAAGACCTGGTGAGAAAAATTTATTTTATTTTCTTTTTATTTATTTTATTTTATTTTATTTTATTTTGTTTTGTTTTGTTTTGTTTTGTTTTGTTTTGTTTTGTTTTGTTTTGTTTTGTTTTGTTTTGTTTTGTTTTGTTTTGTTTTGTTTTGTTTTGTTTTGTTTTGTTTTGTTTGCTTACCTGAGCACTGAAGGGCAATGCACGGAATACTGGGAGACTTCTGGTAACAGATGAGTCCCAAAGGCTTAAGGCTGAAGAGTGACCCTCTACACCAGTAGAAAGTTGCATTTCAAGGCGGGTACATTAGGAAAAGTGAGGTTTGGGAAGGGACAGTGTTCTGCCTAACTATGTTGAAGGCTGAGCAGGTTTAAGAGCTGATATGACTGGAGGACGGTTTCAGCAATCTCTCAGTCTAATCCAGCTATTCTGTTTTGACTGGATTCGTGTACTGACTGATGGCTTCTAAGACACTTTTATGCAGATAATAAGGGGCTGTGAACAAGGCCCATTGACCCAGTAGACGCTCAAGGTTCTCACATATTGAAATACAGCCAGCTAGAAGCTAGACCTCGCACCAAACTTTCCGAACTTCCCAGCTTTCTGGGAGGCCACCTCACAACAGTCGTAGGCTGATCCGAGACTACCCGGCTACAGGTAAAGGCATGCCCCTCGCCTTGCTTCATGTGCAACTCTGCCAGCTCTGCATGCCCAGGCTGCGTGGTAAGTCATATCAGTTTGCTAATCGAGGTGAACGGTAAAAAGCAAAAAAGCAGGCTGGATCTGCAACTGGCTTTTCATATGGCAAAAAGCATCGTTCTTGGAGACTTTCTGGGTGTCCTGTGCACACACACCGGCAACAGACCCTGCTTGTAAGTCTTCAGCGGCACTAGCTAGACAGTGAGTTTTATGCTACTAAGGTACTGCACATTCTTACATGAAAAGTGCATTTATATAATAGACTGATGGACATTTTAGTGGAAGCTTAATGAGTCATTTGAATATTGAGATTAGAAGGTGATTGCTGTAATTCTTGTAACTGTGTCTAAGAAGATAATATTTATTATCTGTGATTAAACCTTTTCTTAAAGGCATAGATTTTCATTTCTCTCTCTGAGATGAATGGATACTCTTCCTACTAGCTAGGCTGACTCCTAACTAATCCTTCTGCAACTCTCCATGTTGTCTTCTAGCTATGTATTTTTTCTTCCTAGACAAAAATCTACACTTCAGCTTAACTTTAAAGTGCCTGTAAAAGTATCAGTGGGTAAAACATGTCCTTTGCAGCTTTTGGACAATTATATTATTCAACAAATGGTACAGGCTACTGAAGTAAATATACTGTTTAGAATTTTTTGGCTTGCTGATTTCATTACTTGTAACAATTTTATAGAAGCAATGCAAAAGATGTACTGTTTCATTGTCATAACTGTAATTCTGTGAAAAAGACGAATGAAGAAATTTACATTTTTTGTATCAGAACACTTTCTATGACTTGAAATGATTATGATAAAAAAGCAATCCTATGTGAATATATCTGTGTTAATTTTTCTTGAAGTTACATTAAAATAACAGCTTTTTAAAGAAAAGGGACCGTCTATCTGCTATCACACAGATGTTGAAAAATATTGCTACCATATAATTTTTACTCAGCTTTTTGTCTGGTAGAAATAATTCCAAGTTCTTACAGCAGTGCAAATAATAAAAGAAAAATTTACCCATGTGTCGTGGCAAGTTATTCCCCAGTCAATATATCTGTGGATAACTAGAGTAACAGTGTCCACTGCTGGCAAATCAGATAATTGCACTGCACATTAGAGTGATATGTTGTTGAAAAAGTCGATGAGTTGATGAGTTTGACTGTGAGATGTTTTGTAATTTAGGATTGTAGTACTGTGTTGTAAAATCAGATCACTATGTTAGGATTATTGAAAAACAAAAAAACTGCTAATAATAAATGCTACGGTATTTGAACTAGTAGCCAGGAATATCAGCATGGTAAAATGAGCAGATATTGCAAATTTTTTTTCAGGACTTAAAAATGATTGTAGTATTCATTACATTCTAGCTGCCCCATCTTCAAAATAAAGAAAAAGACAGTAAAAATCTATGAACTTTGTCTTGATGTTCTAATTTACAAAAGTAAAGATAGGCAAGCAGAAGTTCTTAAATTGTTTTTTTTCTAGGTCAAAACATTCATTGCTGAGTTTGCTAGATTTTTATTAAACTTTATAAATGAAGTATAGAAGAAATCAATGTTTCTGTTTGGGAAGAAATAAAATGGAAATGTGCAGCTTGATATTAGCGATCACCATTGGTAATGATGAAGCTAGAGCTGAAGTAGACTGATTATCAAAGAGAGGAAGAGAAAAGGCTGGTATCTAAAAAGTTATTTTGATCAATATTCTTCTGGTGTTTTTTTTTAATTGATATTTGTTTGCATCTGTTGCTTAACAACAGTATGCCAGTACAAAGAAAATACTTCGGTCAAAGAAAATAATATAGAGTGAAAGAAACATTAAGGAGAAAAAAACAGAAGTCACTTCCTTTGTTAATATAAACTGCATTATCATGTCAGATACTTGTGAATATCTAGATTAACTAAAAAGAAACTAAGGCATACTTGTTTTCAGAGATTTATACCTGTCATTAACTTAGTCCATTCAGACAATGCACTGAATTTTCTGTTTGTTTGGAAAGAGGGAAACACTGCGTGTGGCTTTTTTTTAGAAAACATTTGTTGTGTGTGAACCCCAAAGGAAGGGACATTTTTCTATGAAAATATCTCAGAGAAGATCAAGGCTTACCTTATGGATGAATGCTGCATTAGCCAGTATTGTTCTATGTCTACTTTTTCTCCCTTCAGAGACTTACTTTCTCCTGTTTAGCAGTTTCCAGAGAAATACCTTGCCTCTAGAACAAGAAAAGAACAGGATTTTAGGTTTCAGGTCTTCTTTTCCCTGTAAGTGTCTTCAGAATAGTATCAAATGGATTGCAAACCAAAAGTTATTTGAAAATAAATGGTAGAATAATTGTAAACAAAGACAGCTGATTATCAAAAAGTTCTTTTCACAAATTAATTACACTGCCAATTTTAGGTTAGCTGAAAAGACGACTATTTTTTCTAAATTATTTACCAGGGAGTGTCCTTCATGTTTTCTTCCACCACAAAGTGGTATTGCTAATGTATGTGTGTATATATGCATGCAAGTGCACAGACAGCCATGTTCCAATCCTTCCTGTCGCTGGTGACAATCACTTCCTATACTCATGGCATTATTGGAAGTATTTAGGGGGGAGCATCCTTCTGCTTCTCAAGCTAGTAATTTATGTATGCCTTGGCTCATCACGTCTTTTCTGTTCAGTATTTTATTGTAATGGATATAATGTGTTTTTTCTCCTGGGTCTCTGCAAGATGACCAAAATACACCACCTCCTGTGTTCTCTTAAAGTCCAAAAAGATAACATGGTTTTTTTGACATTATCCTTTGTTTTCATATCTGTTCTGAGGAAAGCAAGAAACTTTTACATAAAGATTTAAAATTAAGATTTTGGAGGACTTTAGAAAAGCACTGTCAGTAAGTTTGGTCTATATAGGTTTTTTTTAATATATGTATTTATTGCTTGGGTGGCATTTTGGGTTTCCTAATAATTTAAGACAGAAGATATAAGTTCCATGTCTAAGTAGGGATTTACATGTCATATCACGTGCAGACAGGTTATTCACTTTTAAATGGTATTCAGACAAGACATCTGAAAAAACTATCCCCTTACCAATCACCCCAAAATCTCATAAATACAAAAATGCTCTCATGTACATAGGTGTAAAAAATTTTTGTAAAATTTTACATATTTGTGCATTTTATACTTGTATATGTTGTGTGTTGTGTGTATGCACTGATATTATTTATTTCATTAACGAGAGGACTGAAGAATTTGATTCCTCTATGAAGATAACAGTTGGAAGTGAACATCTAATGAACCAATAAATATTGTGATGTAATGTCAAGGTCCGTGAAAGGAACAATCCCCTATGTGTTTGCTGGTAAACATTCACCAGATCCCTGTTATACATGGAGCTGGTCTGTTTTTTCCTTACCATTAGAAATATTCATATCGATGGATACATTTCCATAGGCCATGTTTTTTTCTAGAGCTTGTGCCACAAAATTGTGTGTTTAGGATAGTATTTGTGATGATTCCAGTCAAGTGACTGCGAGTAAGTTCATTGCAATCTCCTTAACTTTTTTTCTATTCTAGGGGTGGGAAATCCCTCACGGGAGAGTATTGTCAAGCAGGTATAACAGCTTACGTACTGTCATGCTCTGCCAGCTCTACTGACTCCAGAGGAAGTTCACTGTAGAGATCAAATTTTTCAGGAATGGTTTTGCCTTTGTTTCTGTAAAACAAAATTAATCAGACTCACATTACAGGGACCTTCAGTTACTTGGGAGCATAACAGCAAAGTCTGTCGCATGTTTCAGTAGTCGGGCAAAACAGCAAAGTCCTGCTGTAGCTAGATAAGCAAACGCAACAGATGTTGGTTTAAGCTGTGTGTATGAGAAATTAATGAAGAAGCTCTCGACGCTGTTTTTAGGTCTCTAAATCTTAAACTGCTCTATTGCATCTGTGTGGACTAGAGATGTGTTTTTAGGGTTTTTTTAATCTTTAATGAAAGTCATTGTTCTGGCTTGTGTCATGGGAGCCTTGTCTGAAGCACTCCAGTGGCAGATCTTCTGCTATTAGCTGCAGTGAGGGCAAATAAATGGCAATGTGTTTCGTTTCTGTTATTAGTAATTAAGGATCTCTCTTTAAGGGGACTATTTAATATTTAAACTCAAATATATATGTCGCTGCAGAAACCACAATGTATTTAATTTTTAATTACTTTTACGGGTTTATCCCTGAAAGTGATCTTGATTCCTTTTTTGTGATTGTTGTGAAATGCTATTTAGAAGACATTTGTTGGAGATAAGTTTTGGGCATGGGTAACCTATCCTGAAGAGCCTCATATGATCTGTGTGCTGTTCAGTTTCTCCTGGCAATCCACCTGATTTCTTTTGTTCATTTGGTCTCAAAAGAAGTGGTATCAGAAGTAGAGAATAGATAGAGTGAAAGCTAGGAAGAGTCATGAAAGATGTCACAGGAGGTATGCAAATAGTTAGGAGCTGTAATCACGCGTCTTACCTTGCTGAAAGATCCATTGTTAAAAAATAGGGTAAGAATCACCATTCGCTTTTCTTTTGGCTGTTGAAGAATGAAGAGCTAGACGATGGAACTGAAAATTAAACTCTAAGTAATTAAAGCAGGATTTTCCTTGGCATGGCACTATTCGTGAGACTCATTACTACAGTACAATCAATGCTAAATTCAAGGGAAGCAGGAAAGCAAAGTCAAAAAAGAAAAAGCAAACCCAAGCAATTTAAGAATTATGTGATTTCTAAAGAATAAGCCAATAACTACTCCGTGCTGTCATATTCATCACCTACAAGATAATTTTTTTCAGTTCCCTAAATGAACTTGAATCCATACTAGCGTAGAGGTACTCAGTCTTTCAAGTTGCAGACATATCCCAGGTAATGTGTGAAAGAAATGCCACTGGTCAATGCAGAACAAATGTTGCACTAGCTAAGCCATTGGCTCTGAGCTCATACAGTCGTTCTTGTTTCCCTAGATGCTATGTGTATTAATGCTTACGTTTTCATAGTTCCTTGCATAACCAATCATCTAATGTAGGACTTCCTTTCATGGTGGATTAATTTATTCTAGCATATACATTAGTCATATTTTAATGGTTCTTCTAATGACTTGGATACATAAAGTTGAGTAAGTGCAAAGCCTGTTAGGAAGCTGGATAAAATATGTGCAGTCCTTTAAACAATATACTGGAAGCTTGCTTTTTTCTTATTTGAAAGGATTCATCTGATGTATTTAAACTATTTACTACATATTGTATCCTATGTATTCAGTAAATTTTAATAGGTATGAGTTTGGCTCCTTGAGTGCATTGTGAATGTTGAGACTGAAAGCTTATGCTTTTGATATAGAACGGTGTAAAAACATAGATAACCAATTTCTGTGAAGCATATTAGCATGTTTAATAAACTTTGTTCTTAACGTTCCTCAAAGTCTAATCAACCAGCATGGAGTATTCAGGGTGTTAAGGATTTTAAATTGCATTGCTTCACAATGCATTGTCTTCTGAGAAGTTAACAACAACATATAAGGAGAATTATATCCAGCTTAGCATACAAGAACATGTAAAACTGTTTTAATTTAAACTGTTTAAAGCTCATTGCACAACCATACTAGTCTTATAAGCACAGAGTGCACTTAAACTATCTGAAAAGGGATTTCTTATCTATGATTTCATATGTTCATACCAGTATGGTCATGAAAAATATGACCTTTTATGTTGATAAATGTTTTTCTAGGTTGTTAAATTTTAAAAAATTAAACACTTACCAACTACAGAGTAAGCCACAGACCATATTTCTTTCATCTTGTTCAAGTCATTGAGTTATATCTCTTGTGCTAGCTTTGTCTCGCCCTAAAATTAAATCCGGAATTGGAAGTTACTATTGCTTACCAACACACACCACCACCACCACCCCTCCATATGTACATTGTGTGTCTTGGGCAGATATCAGTTTGTAGCTCTATGAATAACAATATTTGTAGAACTCTATCACATTTTCTAGTGATATCATTTTGTGGGCATGGAGGGGTCTTAGTATATAAATTGAATTTAGACACTTGAATTACAGTCCACCAAAATTACCAGAAATATTCAGTAAATTTTTGATCAATACCAACAAATGTTCAGAATAACAACCTTAGCTGGAAACAGTACTCTGGTAGGCAGTCTGCTATCTTATCAAAAAGCACCAGAATGTTGATTAAATTAATCCCTCAGAATTTATAAACAAGTATTTTTTCACTGCTGAAACATCTCTTCTTGGGGTGACATTACATGTTCCCAGTGGACCAGATGTACTCTTATGCATACCTTGCAACTGTTTTGCCTAAAGTGGTGCTTTTACCCCTAGAGTAGCCTTTCCTCTTTGAATGGAAATTTGAGTAAGGTGTTAATCTTGTTTGCAACTCTAACAAAAAAATTCCTTTTCAGTGACACAAAATGATCTTCAATAAAGAGCATCTAGATTCACAATACTGAATTAATGAATTCTAGAATAGAAGACAGGTTGACTTTACAGCATCATGTTCTAGAGTACTCAACTGGACAAGCAAGCTGTGTGTGCCTACTGTTGGCAAGCAAGTGCAATTAAAACTTTACTAGAGCTTATGAAAGTAAAACATGTTTGGTAGCAATGAAAAAAAATCTGGCATTTTGCACTTCTAGGAAATGTATGCTTGTAAGGACTTTGGAGTATTTTTCTTAGGGTTTGGTTTGATTTCATTTGTTTTGTTTTGTTTTTGTTACAAGGAATGATTTCAGGATATCTGGGAGGAGAAAATGTGGGTGGACTGTGTGTGTATGTGGGAACATACGTGTAGAAAGATTTTTGTTTATATTGAAATGGTTTATGAGAGGAAGAACTCTGTAGATTTTTCATGCCTGTATTGACCAAAAACATACAAGTGGAGGAAAAAAAAAAGAAAAAAAGAAGAGAAAAACAACACAACCCTTAAACCATAAGGATGACATTTTTGATGCTGTAAATTTTGTAGCTTATGGATGTAGGTTAGGATAAAATACAAAGCATAAAATCTCATTTTTCCAAATGGAAGCCCTAATAAAAATAAAAACATTTTTTGCATCACTAGTACATGTATATACACAACTATTAACTGTATATTTTAATACTGAACTTTGATGCCTGAAAACAGCCCATTGTAATTTACATTTTGAATTAGATTAAATGGAATATGGTTTGTCCTCAGTAATACAGTAAAAAATAAAATCAATAATCATGTTTCATACCCTAGTATACAATAAAACAAATATTTTATGCACAGTTTACATCTGTTGAATAGTTTCCTCTAAAATTCATTAGAGCAAGTAATTTTAAAGATCCTAAAACGTTTTTATTTTAGAAAACTCCCCAAATCCATGCTAAATTAGTAGTTAGAAATGAACAGATGGGGAAATAGAAAGTATTGAAAATCCCTTCTCCCCCTCTTTTGCTTTTAATCGTTTGTTTTCATATGCAGAGTTTTGTTAAGCAGAGATAAAATTCTATTTTAATGTAGCAACTGTTATAACTAAGATATTTCCATTTGTCCTAAATGCATACTCTTACACAGTTGCTAGTCTTTAAGGTAGCTGATATGTTTATGCTTCTACAATCCATCTGTTAGCAAAACCATCACTTTGACTAGAATTGCACACATCTTATCATAGATTAAGACAGCAGATGGCTCTCTTGAGTTTTCTTTGCAAAACCTCAAGCTGTAAACAACTGCTCTGCATTTCTGAGATGCAAGTAGAAGGCTATTGTTTTTGATCTCTGGAGTGAGAAACACATTTTCTCCTGTCTATAGGCATACTGCCCATTTCCACCTTCATTCTTCCCTTTCTTTGCCATCACCCCGAGCATCATATCATTGAGAAATGTTGGTGTGTTTTGGCAACGGCCCAGTATTTGAAGGAAATTACAGAAAAGGAACAATGGTAGTAGATAGTATATAGTGGAGAGATAAAGAGGTCCTTCCAACGAAAGGAAATGTGGAACCTACATCCTTACGGAGAGAATTTCTCATGCAAAAGTTAGGGCTGTATATATTCCACTCCTAAATTCCTACAGAAATTAAAGATAGTGGAGGGTTGGCCTTTATTCCACTCCGCTCCCTCTCATTCATTCCTTTGTTTGGAGCCAGGTCGAGCAGGAGACTTTGGGCTGTCTCCTGTCACCTCCGCGGCGCTGGCAGAGGGTGCCCCGGGGCCACCAGCGCGCCCGGGTCTGCGCGGCTGTCCATGGTGCTGAAGGGAGAGAGCTCCCGGGGCGGGGGGAACGGGACGGCGTCCCCCTGGGGCGGCATTTGGAGGAGCGCTTCTGTCCTAAGGAGACTTAAGGAAGGCAACATCGTGACTTGTCCCCTGTTGGGAAGTATGGAAAAGGGAAGCAGTACGCAAAACTACTACAGTGAAAATTAAATTAAAAAATAACAAAAACAAACAAACAAAAAACAACCCAGCACAAACAAACAAACAAACAAAACCCCAAACAAAACCCTCCCTGTCTAATTGCATTAGTTAAGGTAATTGTAACCGTTGTAAGGAAATTGCTGCTCTGTAAAGATTGTCAGACGGAAAACTCAATGTAAGTGTTTCAGCTGAATCTCTTTAAAGACACTTTTAAATAGAATTAAAATATACTATCCACATCTGATCGTGCATGTTCTGCTCCTAGTTGGTCTAGTTATTAATACAAAATCCCTATATAACAGAGTTCCCACCGTACACTTTTGCCCTCTGTATAAAAATAGCCCTTTGTAGATTAAAGGATTTAAGGAAATAATGGACAATACCAGAGATGCTGAAGCCTCTGCTGAAACAAGAACCTACTCTTACCTATCAGGTTCTGTATTGCAGAACAGTGAATTATTCTGGATGGACTTTTACACTTCAACGCCTGTTTTTGTAAAGAACCATCTAATAAGAAATTCGAATATTCTGAAAAGAGTATAAAATTAGATACTTATTGCATGATATTTCCCTGTGAGAGCATTTGTTCTTCCTTACAGGATAACTCTGCAATTTTTTCTGAGTAGCAGCTGGCTTCCTTTTTCTACTTTCCTCTGGTTAGTTACAACTTCAGAAAGTTTCACTATTGGACAGGCAGAAAGCAAATACGAAAAACATTCATCCCTTATTTGAAAAGGGAAAAGACCCAACAGCAAAAGATGAAAGGAAACAAATTAGATGTATTTTACATGGTGTTTACTATCTGCAGTGTATTGTGGACTCCTTGGGGCAGAGACTCTTTAGGCATTCTATGTCTAACGAGCTTGGATGGTGCTTGCTCAAGTGCTCCAAGATGCAGAGTATGGAAAAAAAAATTAAGAAATAATTTTACATGGCGCCGATGATCAATAAACCTACCTACTGCGGCTGTTGTGGGTGCCCTATGGAATTCCTTCGGTATTTCTGAAACTTCAGAAATCAGTTCACGTTCCGAGTTAAAAGTCTGCTGTTGCTGTAACCTTTTCTCCCGAAGAGCGCGTGTTGGTTTGGGTGGAAGGCCACCTCAGCCTCGTAGGTGTGTTTCTTCCTCACGGCTCTAAATCCTTCACACGCAGCAGACCCCCCGCCTGCCGTCGGACTACCCCCCCCGCCCCTGCCCTGTCCGTTCCCGGGGTGTGGGACGAGGAGAGGCAGCGAGGTGCCCCTGCGGGCAGAGGGGCTTGCCGCAGGGCGGGGTGCCGCTGGTCGGACAGCGGTTCCCTTCCCCACCCCGCCTTTCCTCGGTCCCCACAGCTTCCCCGGCCTGGAGACGGGGACGG
>NW_010512523.1:55588-69721 GCF_000687285.1 Phaethon lepturus | reverse complement strand
TTTCTAGTTAAATAAGTTTATTGCTAAATAACATAATCTTTGCCTTTGGATATTACAGTGATGAACATTCAATTAGAGAGGTGATAGGCAGAGAAACATTCTCTGGGGGAACAAAAAAAGGACTGTATTACCCAAGGTCATTCTTTCCAAAACACATGCATGAAGAACAGGATGCAAAGTGTGGGTACAAGTAGAACAATAGCTTCTATTACACAATGGAATTCCCTCTGAATATGACAGTAGGTCACTAGGTGCATAGCTTTACATGTTGACCCAAGATGGGATATATTGATTTGAAACTATCAGCTGTATAACAGTCCAGATTGTCACACTCATAAAACAAGTGGGAATATCTAGAAATTCTCATAGCTTTTGGGGAAAAAAAAAAGTTTAACTTATTTTAGTAAGCTAGCAGAGGAAATTCTTTTCCAAGTAAAGACTTCATTTGCTTTCAGTCAAGCAAATTATGTTTTGGGGTTTTTTTCCCATCAGTCTTGACAATAAGAGAACAGTCTGATTGAAAGCCAATGGACCATTAATGAGTAGGTTCAGTGGGCTGTAGGGGTCTTTTGGAGAACAGTATGCTTTTAACTTGTTTTCTTTGGTGCCAGAGAGTGTTCTTAAAGCAGTGGTTCCACATCCTGTCTCTTGTGCTGTCACTAGTGCTAGTCTAACCCTTTCTGAGTGTCCTGGTTTCGGCTGGGATAGAGTCAGTTTTCTTCCTAGTAGCTGGTGTAGTGCTGTGCTTTGGATTTAGTATGAGAATAATGTTGATGACAGGATGATGTTTTAGTTGTTGCTAAGTAGTGCTTATACTCAGTCAAGGACTTTACAGCTTCCCATGCTCTGCCAGTGAGGAGGTGCAGAGGAAGCTGGGTTAGGGCACAGCCAGGACAGCTGACCCAGACTGGGAGGGGGCACAGCCGGGACAGCTGACCCAGACTGGCCAAAGTGATATTCCATACCATATAATGTTATGCTCAGTATATAAACAGGGGGTAGTTGGCTGGCAGGTGACAGTCGCTGCTTGCGGACTGGCTGGGCATGAGTCGGCGGATGAGCAATTGCATTGAGCATCACTTTTTTTTGTATAGTCTATTATTACATTTATTATTTTATTATTTTATTTTTCCCTTTTCTTCTCTATTAAACTGTCGTCTTCTCAATCTGCAAGTTACCTTTTTTCCAATTGTCTCCCCCATTCGGCTTGGGGGCAGTGAGCAAATAGCTGTGTGGTGTTTAGCTACCTGCTGGCTTAGACCACGAGAGCCCTTTTTGGCGCCAGCATGGGGCTTAAAGGGTTGAAATAAAACAGATCTGACCAGAGCATGATAAAACATATTTGCTATAAGCATTCATTGAATTACTTCAATAGTTGCTGGTCATAGCGTTGACTTATCCGCTCTCAGAGTTGTGGTGCTTGTTCTCAGGGTTGTGTTATGTAAAACCCTACTTGCTATATAAGTTCCCAGTTGTTTGGTTTATCACCTCTGAGGTCTGGATTAAGGTTATCATTTTGCTGTACTGTGCAACACTGGCTTATGGTATGATAAAATTACTGGTCGTGAGACTAATCTGGTATTTGCACTCAGCACTGCCGTCATCTCTATACTTCGGGAACCATGTCTCGGAAACTATTAATAGTTACACTCTTTACCTTTTCTCCTCAGAGACCCAATCTGTGGAGGAGACAAGGGGGGACACTTCCTCCCACTTCTTCATCTTCCCCTTTTCCTCCAGGCTAGTTACAATAGCTCTTGAAAATTTTGCATATCCTCGGGATGTTCAAACCAGCATGTTCCTATTGCTGTGTCTCCTGAATGTGTTTCAGGTCTTATTTAAGGGTAAACGACTACTTAAGGATACCACCCAGAGATCAGCCCTGAGGCTGGATAGGTATGGGTGGCAGGGTGTGTGGGATAGTGTGTGCACATACTTACAGCAGTGGGCATCTCCAGTGTTTTGGAACTTGACCCCTGAACAAGTGCAGAATCCTGAAAAAACAGTAAAATATTTGGTAGAAGTATGGCAATTCCAGAGAGATGCAAATCACTGCAATGTTCTGGGGCCTGGCCCATGCCTACTGAACCCTGTTCAACACTGTTCAGTACCCTTAAGGGGAAGAGAAGGTCCCTGGGTCTGACGACAAAATGACAGGCACTGTGACTACTCTGACCCCAGTGATGGACACTGCAGCTGAACCAGAGAACCAACCCGTGCCGGTTATCTGTCACTCCTATGCATGAGAAGAAATATTGGATGCAAAAGTCAGCTCATTTAGTGAGAGAAGTCTTTGAAGCAGGACCATCATGAGAACAGGAGGAGGAAGGTGCAGAACTCATCAGAGACAGTAACCACCTGATCCCTATCCCTGAGTGAGCTGTGAGATATGTGAAAAGACTTCAGCTGTCATCCAGGCAAGCACATCATCAGCTGGCTGCCCCAGTGCTGGGATAACGGGGTCAGTAGCCTGAACTTAGAAGGTAGGGAAGCCAAGCAGCTGGGATCCCTGTCTATAGAAGGGGACATTGACAAAGCGATTGGAAAAGGGGCACAAGTCCTCAGCCTGTGGATGCAACTCCTGTCAGGTGTGAAGGAAAGGTATCCCTTCAAGGAAGATATTATGTATCACCCAGGCAAGTGGATCACCATGGAGAAAGGATTCCAGTACCTGAAGGAATTAGCTGTGCTGGAGGTGATGTATAATGACCTGGACAGTGAGCAGTTATCCAAAGATCCAGATGAAGTCCATGTGGTGGAAGTTTGTACAGAGTGCACAATCATCGTATGCCAACTCATTGTTAATAATGACTTCGAAACATGGAGAGGGAAAAACGGTGGATGAACTGGCTGCCCAGTTGTGGCAATATGAAGAAAGTCTCTTTTCCTCCCTACAGGCCTGTGTCTCAGCTATGCAGAAACTGTCCTGGGAGTTCCAGCAACTCGAAGAGGAATGTCTTACTCCCCACCTGTATGGACCAGTATCTCAGCTATCAGGAGTGAGTGTTCCTCTGCTAAAGAGAGAGGATATAGGGACTACACACCTCAGGCCACCTGTGGTTTTGTCTGTGTGACCACAGAGAAGAGGTGAGGAAGTGGGATGGAAAATCTGCCTCGACCCTAGAGGCACAGGTATGTGAGTTGCAAGGAAAAACAATCACAAAAGGGGGTTCTTCCAGGAAAATGGCCGCTCCAGTTTCCAGTGGGCAGTTCCCCAGACAGAGTAGAAGAGCTGGTCTTACTCCTGGTCTTAATAAAGGGACTTCTGATTTGTATTTACAAGAAGTGAGTAACGGATACTATGACCAGGACTAGAGGGGCCCTGCCTCCAGCCAGGTGGAGCAGAGGAATAACTGTGTTTATTTTTTATTGTTAATATTTTTATTGGACTGTGTGGATTCACTGGCCTGGCACATCAGACCCACAGGAGTATAAGGCTCTAGCGGACACCAGTGCACAGTGTACCCTAATCAAGCTATAAAGGGGCAGAACCCAGTATTTCTGGAGTACGGGAGGCTGAAGTGAGCCTAACTGGGAATGAGTGGCAGAAGCACCCCATTGTGACTGGCCCAGAGGCTTCATGCATCCTGGGCATAGACTGCTTCAGAGAGGGTATTTCAAGGCCCCAAGAGGGTACCGGTGGGCTTTTGGTATAGCTGCCTTGGAGATGGAGGAAATTAAACAGCTATCCACCTTGCTTAGTCTCTCAGAGGACCCTTCTGTTGTGGGGCTGTTGAAAGTTGAAGAGCAACAGGTACCAATTGCTACTACAACAGTGCACCGGCAGCAATATTGCACCGAGACTCCCTGTTCCCCATCCATAAGCTGATTTGTCAGCTGGAGAGCCAAGGAGTGATCAGCGAGACTTGCTCACCCTTTAACAGCCCCATATGGCCAGTGCGAAAGTCTGATGGCGAGTGGAGACTGGCAGCAGACTGTCATGGCCTGAATGCAGTCACGCTGCTGCTGAGCACTGCTGTGCCGGACATGCTAGAACTTCAGTACGAACTGGAGTCAACGGCAGCCAAGTGGTACGCCACAATTGATATCACCAACGCATTTTTCTCAATCCCTTTGGCAGTAGAGTGCAGTTTGCTTTCTCTTGGAGGGGCACCTGGAACCAACTGCCCCGCGGGTGGAAACACAGCCCTACCGTTTGCCGTGGGCTGATCCAAAGTGCACTGGAACATGAGGAAGCTCTGGAACACCTGCAATACATCAATGACATCATCATGTGGGGCAACACAGTAGAAGAAGTTTTTGAGAAAGGAAAGAAAATAATCCAAATCATTTTGAAAGCTGGTTTTGCCGTGAAACAAAGTTAAGGTCAAAGGACCTGCACAGGAGATTCGGTTTTTAGGAATAAAATGTCAAGGTCGATGTCATCAGATCCCAGTGGATGTGATCAGCAAAATAACAGCTATGTCTCCACCAACTAGCAAAAAGGAAACACAAGCTTTCTTAGGTATTGTGGGTTTTTGGAGAATGCATATTCCAAGGTACAGTCCAATTGTAAGCCCTTTCTATCAAGTGACCTGTGAGAAGAATGATTTCAAATGGGGCCCTGAGCAACGACAAGCCTTTGAACAAATTAAACAGGAGATAGTTCATGCCGTAGCCCTTGGGCCGGTTCAGGCAGGACAAGATGTCCACAGCCAGGGAGGATGGCCCTACCTGGAGTGTCTGTCAGAGAGCACAAGGGGAGACTCGAGGTCAACTCTTAGGGTTTTGGAGTCCGTGATATAGATGATCTGAGGCCCTCTGTACTCCAACTGAAAAAGAGATACTGGCAGCCTATGAAGGGGTTCGAGCTGCTTTAGAAGTGGTTGGTACTGAAGCACAGCTCCTCCTGGCACCCTGACTGCTGGTGCCGGGCTGGATGTTAAAAGGGAGGGTCCCCTCCACATGTCATGCAACTGATGCTACGTGGAGTAAGTGGGTCGCACTCATCACGCAACGGGCTCAAACAGGAAACCCCAGTTATCCAGGAATCTTCAAAGTGATCATGGACTGGCCAGAAGGCAAAGATTTCAGAATGTTGCCAGAAGAGGAGGTGACGTGTGCTGAAGTGGCCCCATCTTATAATAAACTGCCAGAAAATGAGAAGCAATATGCCCTGTTCACTGATGTGTCCTGTCGTATGTTAGGAAAGCATCGGAGGTGGAAGGCTGCTGTATGGAGTCCAATACGACAAGTTGCAGAAACTGCTGAAGGAGAAAGTGAATTGAGGCAATTTGCAGAGGTGAAAGCCATCCAGCTGGCTTTAGACATTGCTGACCAAGAAGAATGACCAGTACTTTATGCTGACTCATAGATGGTGGCAAATGTGCTGTGGGGGTGGCTACAGCAATGGAAGCTAAGCCACTGGCAGGGTAGGGGTAAACCCATCTGGGCTACTGAATCATGGCAAAATATCACTGCCCAGGTGGAGAATCTGGTTGTAAAAGTACACCACGTAGATGACCACATACCCAAGAGTCGAGCCACTGAAGAACATCAAAACAACCAGCAGGTGGATCATGCTGCTAATATCAAACTGGCTCAGCTGGATCTGGACTGGCAACATAAGGGTGAACTATTTGTAGCTTGGTGGGCCCATGACACCTCAGGCCATCAAGGAAGAGATGCAACTTATAGATGGGCTTGTGATCACGGGGTGAACTTCACCATGGACACTATTGCACAGGGTATCCATGACTCTGAAATGTGGGCTGCAATCAAGCAAGCCAGGTGGTTAAAGGCTCTCTGGTATGGAGGACAATGGCTGAAATACAAATATGGGGAGGCCTGGCAGATTGACTGTATCACACGCCCACAAACCCGCCATTGCTCCCAATGGTGGAAGCAACCACCGGATGGCTGGAAACACATCCTGTGCCCCATGCCACCACCCGGAACACTATCCTGGACCTTGAAAAAGAGGTCTTATGGTAACGTGGCACCCCAGAAAGAATTGAGTCAGACAACAGGACTCATTTCTGAAACCATCTCATAGATACCTGGGTCAAAGAGCATGGCATTGAGTGGGTATATCACATATATACCTTATCAGGCACCAGCCTCTGGGAAAATTGAATAATACAGCGGACTGTTAAAGACTACACGGAGAGCAATGGGTGCTGGGACATTCAAACATTGGGGTACACATTTAGCAAAAGCCGGCTGGTTAGTCAACACTAGGGAATCTGTCAGTTGAGCAGGCCCTGCCCCATCAAAACTTTTATGTGCTGTAGAAGGGGATAACATTCTTGTGGTGCACGTAAAAAAAATGTGCTGGGGAAGGCAGTCTGGGTTACTCCTGCCTCAAGCAAATGCAAACCCATTTGTGGGATTGCTTTTGCTCAAGGGCCTGGGTGCACTTGGTGGGTAATGTGGAAGAATGGGGAAGTCCGATGTGTCACTCAAGGTGATTTGATTTTGGGTGAGAATAGCCATTGATTTGAATTGTATTGTGCAAATTTCTACACAATACTGTATGTCATCACTACTATGGTTGCGATGTGCCATATCAATGGTATTACAGTAAGAATCACCCAGATTAACAAAGAATGAATTTTGATGAAATGGAGCAGCAATGGTAGAACCACCAAGTGCAGTGGTGATGGAACCAGTACTGGCTTCAGCATGCAACAATCCAACACCACACACCATCTCTCCTGCCCTGAGAGACTGTTATGACAGATGAAGCTCAAAGTCATGGACTAAAATGAATTCAACAGACATTTTAGAGGGATGGCACATAGACTGTGTGTATGTTAAGAGACAGGAAAGATGGTGGTGATTAACTGGGATGTATTGGAAAGCATGGGCATGATGTAGATGGTGTAGAATAAGGCGTGGATATTGTCCTGGGATCAGCTGGAATAGAGTTCATTTTCTTCCTAGTAGCTGGTATAGTCATGTGTTTTGGATTTGAGATGGGAGTGGTGTTGATAAGACACTAATGTTTTAGTTGTTGCTGAGCAAAGCTTACACTAAGTCAAGGACCTTCCAGCTTCTCGAGTTCATTTTCTTCCTAGTAGCTGGTATAGTCATGTGTTTTGGATTTGAGATGGGAGTGGTGTTGATAAGACACTAATGTTTTAGTTGTTGCTGAGCAAAGCTTACACTAAGTCAAGGACCTTCCAGCTTCTCATACAGCCCTGCCAGCAAGGAGGCTGGCAGGGCACAAGAAGCTGAGAGGGGACACAGCCAGGACAACTGACGCAGATTGGCTGAAGACTGCTATGCCACCTGGACACCTAAAGTCTATGGGGCCTGATGAGATCCACCCAAAAGTACTGAGGGAGCTGGCAGAGGAGCTTGCAAAGCCACTTTCCATCATTTGTCAGCAGTCCAGGTTAATGGGAGGTCCCAGGTGACTGGAGGCTTGCCAATGTGACGCCCATCTACAAGAAGGGCCGGAAGGATGATCTGGGGAACTACAGGCCTGTCTGCTTGACCTTGGTATCGGGGAAGATTGTGGAGAGGTTCATCTTGAGAATGCTCACAGGGCATGTGCAGGACAACCAAGGGATCAGGCCCAGCCAGCATGGGTTCATGAAAGGGCAGGTCTTGTTTGACCAACCTGATCTCCTTCTATGACCAGGTGACCCACCTAGTGGATGAGAGAAAGGCTGTGGATGTTGTCTGCAGCGTTTCCCACAGCATTCTTCTGGAGAAACTGGCGGCTCATGGCTTAGACAGGTGTACTCTTCGCTGGATGAAGAACTGACTGGATGGCCAAGCCCAGAGAGTTGTGGTGAATGGAGTTAAATCCAGTTGGCAGCCAGTTACAAGCAGTGTTCCCCTGGGCTCAGTTTTGGGCCTGGTCTTGTTTAATATCTTTATTGATGATCTGGATGAGGGGATTGAGTGCTCCCTCAGTAAGTTTGCAGATGACACCAAGCTGGGTGGGAGTGTTGATCTGCTGGAGAGTAGGAGGGCTCTGCAGAAGGATGTGGACAGGCTGGATCCATGGTCTGAGGTCAACTAAGTTGGGTGGGAGTGGTGATCTGCTGGAGGGTAGGAGGGCTCTCCAGAGGGATCTGGACAGGCTGGATCGATGGGCTGAGGTCAACTGTAGGAGGTTTAATAAGGCCAAGTGCAGGGTCCTGCACTTGGGCCACAACAACCCCATGCAACACTACAGGCTGGGGGAGGAGTGGCTGGAAATCCTGGCCTGTATCAGCAATAGTGTGGCCAGCAGGAGCAGGGAAGCGATCGTGCCCCTGTACTCGGCACTGGTGAGGCTGCACCTCGAATCCTGTGTTAGTTTTGGGCCCCTCACTACAAGAAGGACATTGAGGTACTCAAGCATGTCCAGAGAAGGGCAACGAAGCTGGTGAGGGGTCTAGGGCACAAGTCTTATGAGGAGCAGCTGAGGGAACTGGGGTTGTTTAGTCTGGAGAAGAGGAGGCTGAGGAGAGACCTCATTGCTCTCTACAACTACCTGAAAGGGGGTTGTGTTGAGGTGGGTGTTGGTGTCTTCTCCCAAGTAACTAGTGATAGGATGAGAGGAAGTGGCCTCAAGATGCACCAGGGGAGGTTTAGAATGGATATTAGGAAAAATTTCTTTACTGAGAGATTGGTCAAGCATTGCCCAGGGAGGTGGTGGAATCACCATAACTGGAAGTGTTAAAAAAACATGTGGACATGGCACGTGGGGGCACAGTTCAGTGGGCATGGTGGTGTTGGGTTGATGGTTGGACTTGCTGATCTTAAAGGTCTTTTCTAACCTTAATGATTCTGTGATAGTCCATACCATGATGTCATGCTGAACATATAACCTGGGGAGAGTTGGCCAGGGGGTGGTGGTCACTGCTGAGGGATTGACTGAGCATCAGTCAGCAGGTGGTGAGCAATTGCACTGAGCGTCACTTGTTTTGTGTATGTATATTTTTTTCCTCTTCCTTTTTTGTCCTATTGAACTGTCTTCATCTCGACGCACGAGTTTTAATTTTTTTTCCGATTCTCTCACCTGTCCTACTATGAGGGGCGTGAGAAAATGGCTGTGTGGTTGTTTTAGCTGCCTGCCAAGTTAAACCCCAACAGTGAGGCTGATCCAGTGTACAAAGTTGTCAGCTTACTGTAGTGAAATAGCACTCTGAAAGAATGCTGGAGGAAGGTGAACACGCCACAACTAGTGGGTGGGTCCTGCCTGTCAGTTGAAGAGACCTGTCGTTGCAGCCATCTGGAAATACTCTCTGTGATAAAAGAATCATTTGTTACGTGAAGTAGCAGTTCTGGTCGTTCTTGTTGGCAGAGAAACCCGGGGCTCTTGATGTTTGCAGCAATACGTCGTTGCTCAATATGGCTGTGATGGAAATAATCTTTATGTCTCTTTGTAGCGTCATTGATGTGGTATTGGGTAGATGTTGCTGTTAGTTCTAGGTTTTTGGCCTGCATGAATGAATGAAAATCTCTCTTTTATAGATAGATTTTTTTTTTTTTAACAAAAGACAAAAGCCTAAACTTAAATCTTCTATAAAAATGGACATTTCATGTTCATTTCCTTAATAGAAGTAAAAAGTGCAGTGGTATTAAAGGAGGAGTAAAGGGAGTATACCACACATCTGTCAATAAATAAAATACTTGATTTTTATTTATATTTGGTCGTGTGTTTAAATGCTCGTGTATTTAAATGCTCTGGGTAACCAAATGGTATTAAAATAGACATCTTTTCTTTAGGAGAGGTTTACACTCCCTTCTCTTTCCACAAAGCATCTTGCAATTGTCAGTTGTAAGAAAATGTCAAAAATAGAAAATAAAGAAGGTGTGGGACCAATTGAAATATTACTGAAATTGAAATAATGAAGTAAGAAATAGAAAATGTCTAATGCCTAATTCAGCTCAGGTAGCAAACTCACAAAATACCTATTTCTGTTTATTACGATGAGGTTTTTTTCCCTTTCATCAAGAGCACCAACGAACATCCATGTTAGGTACAAGAGTAGCAAATGGCATCTTTAAGTCATTGTTAGACATTACTAGTGTCTACCTCTTCTGCTCAGCCTCCGTTTAACTTGTTCGAAACTCAGACGGAATTTTTCTATTTCAAAGTCTCCGTTTTTCGAAAGGTTATCCTTAGATTGTTAAGGAAACAACAATCTATGTGTTGGTTTAGTGATAACTTTTTTAGGCAAAAAGCACATCTGAATGTAGTTCTACTGTGTCTGTTTCCCAGAAATTGTAAAAATATAATAAGACGTTTTGGGGGTATTTTGTAACATGATGAGGCAGATAACATTCTTACTGCTTTTTTTTCTGGTGATGTCTTAGTCTTCATGTCTTACATCAGATGAAATCTGTCTTTCATCCTCTTTCAATTTATTTTGGCTTCGTTTTGCTACATGGCAAAGTTTCTAGAATGTAATTGTATAATTTTTCTTCTAAATGTGAGTTCTTTAAGCAGTAGTGTAATAAGCTTTATGTCCTTGTCAGCAGATATATGCAGAGTCTGTCGATCTGAAGGAACTCCTGAGAAACCTCTCTATCATCCGTGTGTCTGTACTGGCAGTATTAAATTTATTCATCAGGAATGGTAAGTCCTGTGTTTGTGGGTTTTTTAATATTTTCTTTTAAAAAACACATTAACATATTTCTAAAAACAATACTTCCTAAGTCTTCAGGTTAACTAGTAAGAAAATCCAATTTTCAGAGGAAACGTGTTAGGGGTTTTGATATTTTTTACATGAGGGTTCATCACAGTTCACAAGAATTTAGTAATTACAGACGAAAAGAAAGTACTGATAACTTTGTGTTTAGGACTACAGTTCTGCTCATATGTCAGCTTTAAGAAAACTAAGCAGAAAAATCAGTATGTCAGGGGTTTTTCTGCCCACTTATAGCTGTGAATAAAAACATCATCTAACCTCATGGCAAGAAATAAAAATACCCTAGTACTTTTTTTGTCATTTTGAGGAGTATGTTTGTTCAGGGAAATGCTAAAATGAAAACTGTAATTCTTGTCAATAGCACAGATTCCTTTTGATGGTATTTTAATAGCCATTTTTTCACAAATACAGCAGTTCTAAATCTTAGCTGTGTGCATGTATATGTCATATCTTGAAATATTTATAAGGGTTGGTATCACTAGTGAGTGTCCATGATAGGGTATATGCTTTGAGTTATTAGCCTTTTCAGTAATGTATTCCAAGAATGTACTTTATCAGTAATCTAAGTGATGTAATTGAAGAGTTGCTATTACTCATAGTCAGCTTGCCTTTTTCACTTTTTGAAACTTGGTGGCCTAAATGGACTAATAAACATGCTAATTTAAGTTCTGCTTCATAGTACCAATATCCTGATTTATGTTTGAAAACAGAGAATTGGTTTTCCTTAGTGGAGAGATAAGGCAGAGAGATGTAATGGTGTGTATTAATGTGATCACTTTTTGTTGCAGCTTAGTTCAGTGGCTTAAACACAGCAGAAAAGAATACTGTGAATTATGTAAGCACCGATTTGCTTTCACACCAAGTAAGTATGTTCTACTGCTCCGATTTTTTCCAGAATTTCTTTTATTTTTTTCTCTTAGTATGTATGAAGTGATTACTTTTTCATTCAGCATGATAGATCCAAACTTGTGTTTTAACGTCTATATTCAAGTTTGAATTACAGTTCTTGTGCATATTATTGCAGACTCTGTGAATTGTTTAAATAATGGATAATCTTGTTCTTTCATAATCTTAATGTGAGCCATAAAAGAAGTATTACTCTGTACCTTTTCTGACTGCTTGAGTCCCATTCTTTTGTTGGCAACATTACAGTGTATGGCATGTTTTCAGACAAACTTCAAGTGTTTGAAAGTCTGAATGTTAAGGTGAAACCACAGCAAAATTTGAATTTGAAAAAAAGTTTTCAGTTACCTTTGAACTATCCATCTGCAACACTACCACATGATTTCTGACAGTTTCAATTCAAATGATTTTGACAGACAATGCAAATTATCATTATTCTACATGCATTTCGGTCAAGATACAGTAACTACCCAGTATTACATCGCATTTTAGGTTAGTTTCAACTAAAGCTAGGCAACTTATGATGAAGAATGACTGTGTCTTTTTATAGTTCCTAGAGGATTCTTAATTACATTTTAACCAATCGTAGTAGAAATAAGTGAGGTCCTTTGGCTTGGTGGCAAGCTAGGCTCATTATTTAGTATTGCCGGCTTATTGACTGTTGAACGTGTGAAGTGGTTCTTGTGCTACATATTTTTGTCATTAAGTTTATTTGTGCTGATTTATTCTTTACAACTGCTGAACTCTGTTCTTCATGATGCAGATATGTAATTTAAATTTTTTTTAAACTAATGAGTATCTGCACTGTAGAAGCTATCAGATTGGGAAAGACGACTATTTTAGGTGTGTGGTACAATAAAAATCAAAGCTCCTTTTCAGGGTAGCTGGTTCCAGTTAGGATAGAGTTCTCATCCCGTCTTCTGCTCCCCTCTTACCTTTTTTGGTTTTCTTTACTAGTTTTGTACGTTGGTAAAGAAAACTGAGGCTAAGGAGCCAGATGTTTTAGTTCATATATTGAACCTCAGAATTTTCCATTTCTACCGATACTTAATTAAACACATTAAACCATTTTTTATAAGTGATCAGCAGTGAAATGGACTATATTAACTCCATCTTACCACTGTGAGGAGAGCAGCATATTTTATGTTGATCACAGCAAAGCTTTCAAGTTATTCTTTTTAAATACTGCAGGGACCTGTATAAGAAATGTAAGAGAGATGTCATCTGCTTGCAGGTTTTATTTGTTAAGCATTTTTATAAAGGCATTATATCACTTCTATTTGGAGGCTTTGCAAATTAGGAGTGATCCCCCGTTCTGGAGCTCCCTACAAGCTAATTAGCCACTTCCAAAATTGCATTCTGCTCCTAGGTCCTCCACAGAATTCAATGTGAACAACCAGAAAACTGCATTTCAGTGACTTGCCGGTTATTGAGAAGAAAGAAGACTTTCTAGTTTTGTGTAGGGGAAAAAAAGGGCAAAAATGTACAGTGTTTTCCTTAGCATATAGAAAAAGGAGGATGAGAAGTTCTTGCACTTTGTATGCCTTATGCCTTATTAGTGATACTAGAAAGCTTATTCACTGCCTTCATCAACAGAGGTGTTCCTGCAGAAGTTTAATCCTTGACTGACATAGCTGTTACCAGCACAGCTTGTAATGTAGTTGCAATTACAGACATGTGAGAAAACATAATTGAATTACTGTGGCTTAACAAGTTACCATTTGTCATAGGAGCTTTGAAATTGGTAATAAGTGAACCTCTTTCGTCCCTGTGTAATAGAGTACTTCTCCACATTCAGGTTCTAGCAAAGGTCATCTTATCCTCCTGTCACACGCTGGCCACTCCCCAGACTTAACACCCTCAGTTGATAGTGTTTTCTTCTTGGCTTTCCACATTGCAGTGTGCTTTTTTCCTACCAGGCTGCGCATGGTGGTAGCATATGTGAGGTAGCTACCACAGATTCCTCCAGCCCTCTCTACCCAGTGTCTCTTGTTTCATTGTTTCCCTCATACCCAACTCATAACTCATGCGGTTATGGTTTCCTTAGCTTCTCTTATCCCTCTTGACTTGGAATATAATGTGGATGTCCAGTCTGGAAGCTGGATTAGAGTCACAGGTGCTGGAGAGAGAATGATAAGACAGAGATGAGATAGATGTGTATGCCAGTCATCCAAAATGAAGTTGGATCTGGTCTATAACCATGCCAGGTTTAAAGCACTTTCAGGTAAGTTAATTCACCATGGGATGTGGTGGAATAACCACATGTACATAATTAATATCTGTGCTTCAACTGACAGGCACTAAGTTGAGAATAATAATGCAGTAATACCAGCAACTCCTCTTTTAGTTTAGCTTGGTTTGCTTGTTAAGGCTGTTGCTGTCATTCTGTCGAAATGCTCCCTTGCTAGTATAACTTCTCTTGTACCGAGTATTCATAAAATATTCCTAGTGCATATATTCTTTAAGTCCTGTACTATCTTTAAATTCTGTAAAATCTTGTGACTTCTTTAGCACCTGAACTACTAGGTTAGTTACTGTTTGGGAGGAAGAAAGGAAGGAAAGAGTAGAAGGTTCAACTTGCATCTTGGGAGGAGTACAAAAGAATTGATTTTTCTTTTGAATAATAGCATCATTC
>NW_010512523.1:52071-55557 GCF_000687285.1 Phaethon lepturus | reverse complement strand
GTAGGGAAATGACTCAACTTTCAAATGCACGCTTAGAAGCTAAGTTTTATATGTTTTAAAATTAATTCCTTTTCTGCAGTTCTTCAAGTTATGAATTAATACAACTATTTTTTTAAAAAGTAGCTTTGGACTTTTTTTTAATTATGTCAAGGTGCTTGTTCATTTTTCATTTGCATGTTTCCTTTCTGAGTTTTTAAAGAGCAACTACTCTACATTCTTTTCCTCCTCACACATGCACTTTCCCTTGTCATGTGCTAGGATGCACTTTTCTTGATGTCACATGAAACATTCATAAGCACTGACCCATGAAAAAAGGTGAGGCTGTATTTCCCATGAGAAGATAGTTTTCAAAACTTCTCTTTTCTGTAGAAGGTGACATTAACGTAAACATACAAATATGGCAGTAGACTACCCTGTTCTCTGGATGGAGAAGATTGGGGTGGGTTGATTCCTTTGCTTCTTAAGCAGCTGCATATTGGCAAGTGGTCGATACGATGTCATAAGCTTAGTTAATACAAAGATTGTGAAATGCAAGGAAGCCATGTGGGTAGGATGTTCTTCAGTTTATAAATTATTATAATCTGAAATAAGCTTTTGATTTATGCATGCAAAGTTACTAATTCAAGGCTTGCATGCACTTGGATGTCACTGTTTGTATTGTTGTAATCCTGGTTTGTTATTGTTCTTCCTCCTTGTTGTTTGCCACCTTTGTTCACGTGTAACTGCTAATACAAAAGTTTGTTGGATCAGGAACTATTTGTTGTTGTGAATCATTTGGATTGATCGAGTTCCTAAGCTATCCTATAGCACAGTGAGTTTCTCCACATTAAATACTTAAAGTTGGAGGTTTTTTTCATTAATCCATAAACGTTGGTACTTTTTTAATCATCTTAGAACCTTCCAAATGTGACTAGCATATCTAGCTTAATGTGAAAGAGTCCATGGTTCATAGATTTTAAGGCAAAGAAAAATGAGTATCTCTCTGACATAGTTGTAAAATATTAAATTATATATTCATATTTTTAGGTAACTTGTGCAAAAAACATTGCTTAGTAATTGCATGTTGTTTGCAGTAACAATTTATTAAGTTCCAAATTTCTGGATCTTTAATTTTGTACAAAATTATCCATAAGTAGCTATATAATTATACTAAAATGAGAGACCCCATTCATTCGAAGTAATTAAGATTTTATTGAAGGATATAATGGGCTAATTTTTTTACCTGTTCATTTTGACAAACTTTAACGTGGTTGTCATATGTTCAGCATTTCTAGAATATCTAGTTTGGAAAAACATAAACTTTTGAAACAAAAGGCTACACGCTGGCACAGAATTCAACATGTCTGCTGCCAGCTCCAGGGTGCAGAGTAAACATGCAGTTGCGATACATGAGTGTCATTTCATGTGTTTTGTTAGACTCATGGCTTGCATGAGGAGGGGCGGCGTTTTTCTCTGTTTACCTTAGCAATCTGGAGCAAAGTCTGTGTATGTCTCAAAAGTGTAAAACATAGAAACATAGAAGAGTTTGGGTTGGAAGTATCTTTTGTAGATCACAGAATCATTAAGGTTGGAAAAGACATTTAAGATCAGCAAGTCCAACCACCAGCCCAACACCACCAGGCACACTAAACCATGTCCCCAAGTGCAACGTCCACACGTTTTTTGAGTACTTCCAGTTATGGTGACTCCACCACCTCCTTGGGCAGCCTGTTCCAATGCTTGACCACTCTCTCAGTAAAGAACTCTTTCCTGGTATCCAATCTAAACCTCCCCTGGTGCAACATGCGGCCATTTCCTCTCGTCCTATCGCTAGTTACTTGGGAGAAGAGACCAACACCCACCTCGCCACAACCCCCTTTCAGGTAGTTGTAGAGAGCGATGAGGTCCCCCCTTAGCCTCCTCTTCTCCAGGCTGAAAAACCCCAGTTCCCTGCTCCTCATACAACTTGTTCTCCAGACCCCTCACCAGCTTCGTTGCCCTTCTCTGGACATGCTTGAGCACCTCAATGTCCTTCTTGTAGCGACGGGCCCAAAACTGAACACAGTCCAACCTAAAGAAAAAGACCTGTTTTACCAAATCAGTGCTTTAACCCATGAGCTATAGAACACATGGTTTTTAATTATGAATTATATAGTCTTATTTCATCATCAGTGCACAAGAATGGTTGAGGTGGCATATAAATGGCTTGCAAGTGTAATAGTAGATAGAAAATCTATGGGTAAGAGGACTGTAAGTGTGGAGATCCTGCAAAGTAGGCTAAATGAGTTTTACCTGATCAGAGAAAGATCTTTTGCTTTCTTCCACGCTAGGCATGCACCTGTTTAGGTTATGGGCAAATGAATAGGCTGACTTAGATGTAAAAAGACTGAGAAATGAAATAGGATACAGTAGCATTGTGACAGCTGTGGAGAAAAATAAGACTTAAAAAAATGTGAGCCTTCATAATATATAATGGTAGGGGTTTTTTGATAGAGCATATGTTGGAAGGCAGTTGCTTTTCTAGTGTCTTTCTACAGCTCTGTTTCCCTCAGTGAAAAAAGGTGACACACTATAGAAAGGGAGTCATGAAACCTGTAGGTATAAAATAAACTAGGAAAATACATTTAGGATCTTTATTTCCTTTTAGGGGAAGGATTTGCATTTTCAAAATGCTCCTGGACAGTAACATGAAAACTACAGATAACTTCCCTTTGTATTTTATACTAGTTCATAATGATCATATATCTGACTTCTCAGCAAATGTTTGCATGCTTCAGAAAGTTTCTGGTTTATACCTTGTAGCAGAACTAGCCATAAATGGCGGAGATAAACGTGTTTAAACCTGCACAACCTGTTCTCATTCATTGGGAGTAAGCTCTTGGGAGACAGAGAGTGTCACCATTGCTTTGGGACAAGTTACACGTTGCTGATGATTCATTGTGGAAGTGGGTTTGTACAGGAATTCTACTGCTGGTGTGGGACAGGAAAGAGGAGCAAGAGAATTTTGGGATTAGGAAGATCCTGGTGTTTTCTCTGTGTTGGTTGTTTCTTTCTGTTGTGCAGATGGCATTTATAACTACAGGGAGTGCCAATGTTCCTGATGTTGCTGCTGCTTTTTTTTCTTCTTTTTTTCTTTTTTTGATATGAGCAACAAAAGTGAAGTCTGAAATTATCCCAGTTTGCTAATATTTATAATTATCATTACATATTACATGGTTCTCCATGTAATGAACCACGATGTACCACCATTATCATAACAGAACATAAAGGTATTCAAAAAGACCCTGTTATTGCTCTGATGCTGCTTTGATGAGAACGCCTTTCTGTACTGCCCATGTCATGACTAAATATCTCTTATCCCTTTGCAAGGGAAATGGTGTGGGCAGTATAGTTTTCATTTGGATTAAGTTTTGGTACTTTGAAAAGACTGGGAAAGAAACACTGAATTGAAAGTATTAGTTTGCTTTACTTCTTTGCAAGTTTGGTGGAAGTTACAGCATTCAGGTT